>NC_090026.1:24983216-25283216 GCF_037176765.1 Anolis sagrei | reverse complement strand
TAATTCTACAATATAGAGGTCCTCTAAAGAGGAGAAGTGAAGGAATGCCAAATGCAAATCTTTTTTCTTTTCTTATGCCCCTGAAATGAAAATCCTTTTAATTAAAAAATTATCCAAATCATTATGATATAGAATGGCAAACCCATGATAAATCTTCTCTTCCTGGCTGTAGCAATGCTGCCAGTAATGCTACTAATAGTGATGGGAAGGAACTGATAAAATAAAATTGACATCAGAATTAAATTAAAAGTTGCAAACAAATAGGGCAAACCTTTTAAAAATAAATACAATTGCTGAAATTTAGAATTTCAGTGCTAATATTTCTCCAGAATTATTCAATTATTAATGAATGAAATGAGACATTGTGCCAAAGAAAACATTTAGTTTAAATGATCCATTACATTATACAGTTAGTTCTTTACCCAACGCCTAATTTTCTTGATGTTTTGCAAAAGGATTTGTGTGGCTTTTTTGTTATCATCATCCAACAGGATTTAGGAATTATTAGCCTTAGTTCACAAGTAATGAAGGCATTTTGGGAAAGGGGTTCTTTACATTCATAGGATCTTTCTGAAATCTATGCTAAGCACAACATTGGACTTTATGGGTCATGGAAACTCTGCTTCTCCCCAGGAAACTGCATTTTTCAAGCTCTTAAACTCAAAATTAAACATGGATCCACATAAAAATTGAACATTAAAGAGCATGAGGGAAAAAAGAGATGAGATTGTAAAGGAAGAAGAAAAGGAAAGCAGAGTTTTGGAGGACAAAAGGGGGGCTTTCAAAAATGTATGCCACTTTTTCCTTCTCTCCAAAGTTCAAAACAGAGGTTGTGGCTGAAGAGTAAAAAGATTAAAGGAATTTCCCCCCTTTTGATGTAGTAATGCAACACCAATTCAGAGCTAACTTGGTTATTACAAATGTTCCCTTTTTAATAATCATTTAGTTTGATTATTGTTTTCAGTTTGTAAATTATTAACACACTTTTTAAATAATTGCTAAGAGTTCTTAGCAGAAGCAGAAGCTGATTTTTCTTCCTCTCTCTTGCTCACTATTTTCTAATCTAATCACCTTTTCTTTCTCTTTTTTTCCCACTCAGAGAAGAAAAAAAATCATTTGTTTATTTAATTAAAGTGGAAGAATGGGTTGGGACATGATTCCCATTGCAGAAAAAAATAAAGCACAGAGAAAGAAAAAGCCTCCCTGCTTCCCTCTGTCACTGATTGAATTTACATTTTTGTACAAGTTCAACAGCATCTAGAAACAAAAAACACACCTATGGTTGCCAAATTGAAAAGTAGAGATGACTCCTGTATCTTTATGAATTATGTTCATTCCTGATTTGTGCCAGGGTTGCCAGAATGAAAACTGGAGAGGGCTCCTGTTTCTTTCATCAATTTCACCAAACATGGCTGGTTATTTGGTTGTCTGGTGAGCAGCAACTACTACAATTCCTACTTCTGCACAACCTTTCAATGGATGGGCACCTTCTCCAGTTTTCACTCAGGCAACCCTACTTAGCTCCCACATGACTACAAATTGGTCTTTATCTGAAGCAAATTTTGGGGATGGGTGTCCTATTATTATTCTAAAAGTGAAAATAGTGCTTCCCGGTGACTGTTCTCTGGGAGCCTTCATAGTGCAATCATCTGAGCATTGGACTAAGACTGTATACAATCCCTACTCAGCCATGGAAACCTCTTGGGCAACCTTGGGCAAGTCATACTCTCTTCATCTTAGAGTAAGGGAAGAGCCAATTCCCTCTGATAGCATTGCCTTAAAGTTGTCATAAGTCAAAAATGACACAAAGGCACACAATCACAATGAAAAGCAATTAGTTTGTATGTCAACAGAAATAACTTCTGTGTGGGATTGCGGGAAGGGCATTCAAATTGTTTCCATTTTGCTTCAAACAAATAAATTATACAAACTTACTTGAACCATCAGAATTTTTAGTAAGCAGACAACTGAATTGATAAAGACACTCCAGAGATCAATGAGCATGGAAAGATCATTTTGTTGTTGACACTAGAGGAGGAAAAGGGCACTAAGGGATTCCCAGCTGTGAGTGAAAAGTAAGGCACGGAAAGAGTTCACATTCTCTTTGCTAATGAAAATGACCCCCTTTTAACAAGAATTCCCAGAACTTTCTTGACAAGGAACAAGACCTTAGGTTACATGGGGTCATGGTTAACAAGCAAAAGCTTTCCTTTTCTCTGTATCATGGCTTTCAGATACTCTACTGAAGACATCCTACAGCATTGACATCTTATTTACTACTACATAGTTAGCTCATTTTTCTCAGACTCAAATGTGTGGCAAACATACCATTTAAATCCCTCCCCCGTGTGATTGCCATAATGATAATCTATGTCGGGAAGGAAATTGCATGAATAGCTCATATTGCAAACGAGTTTAGCTGCAGTAATTGAACTCCGCATGTTTGCCGGGTATGAGATTTAAGCACTGTTGGGATAATTTATTGTCACTGAATTATTTACAAGACTTGAGTTTATCACATGAGGCAGGCAAATTACAATTATAGCAGGATAACAGTGGGACTTCTCACATAGAGCTGTCCTCTTCTGTTGTTCTCTGTGAACAGGAGACCACTGGAAGGTGTTTCTTTTACAAAAGGAGGTCCTTAATGAATTGTTTCTGTTTGTAAATAAACGCTTTCCAACTTTCGCCTCTGGAGAACAGCAAGAGAGGAGTGACATCAAGTGATGAGTCCCAGTCAAAAAGATACTGCTGTAATTGTGATTTGCCAGCCTTGTGATAAATTCTTTATTGCCAAAAAATTAAAACGAGGAGAAAGCTCTTAAGCATTGGAAGAAACCCTCAATAGATCTAGTGTTCAATTTAATTTTACCTTTCCTGACTCCTCATGTCCCACCCTCTTATATGATTTCTATGTAGTGTGATTGCTACTGGATCTAGTGGTAATAATTAAACTTGTGCTCCTCAGTATTTTCCAGCAAAGAAAGAAACAGTTGTAGTCAATGCTTGCAGATAGGGTACTAGTAAACTGACACATTAGGAAAAAATTATTAGTCCTCCATATCAAGATCAGTGCTATAAACTTTCTGCTCCCATGGAAACATCCAACTGCTTTGATTGAGTCACTCAGAAAGATCCCATTTGTCTTCTGCTATTTGATAATACGGTAAATTCTCGCTTATCCAACATAAACGGACCAGCAGAATGTTGAATAAGTGAAAATGTTGGATAAGAAGAAGTGATTAAGGAAAGGCCTATTAAATGTTAAATTATGTTATGATTTTACAAATTAAGCACCAAAACATCATGTTTTACAATAAAGCAACAGAAAAAGCAGTTCAATGCACGGTAAGGTTATGTAGTAATTACTGTATTTACGAATTTAGCGCCAAAGCATCACAATGTATTAAAACAGCTGAAGATCCGGGCAGGAGGCAGACTGCGTTGGATAATACAAAACATTGGATTGGCAAAGGTTGGATAAGCAAGACTCTACTGTGTTAATACTTGGACCTCACTTTGTCAAATTTCATGGGGTCTGGAGTTCTGTAGAATGAAGCAGCCAGTCAGAACTCCCATTAAATTTGCTGCATGAGTAAAACGATTACTATTTGAAGTATAAAGTTGAATTTACCTTTTGCAGAAAAAAAATGCATTCACGTTTATTAGTAAGCATGCATCACTATATCACTCACTCTGGGCACTATATCAGACAGCTTCAAATCAACCCACTTTTTTGAGGGGAAAACTACCTGAGGTCCAGATGGGTAGTTTCTCCAATAAATTTAAAGTGGGACAGTCCAAGAAAGACTGATCGACATCTCCAGTGGATTTATGAGCAAAATGGTAAAAGCTATGTAAGTCATACCCCATGAAGAGCAGCTTAGGGAGCTGGGTATGTTTAGCCTGGAGAATAAAAGTTTAAGAGGTGACATGATAGCCATATTTAAATATTTGAAAGGATGTCATATGGATGATGGAGTAAACTTGTTTTCTGCTGCTTTAGAGACTAGGACATGGAGCAATTCTTCATGTTAGAAGAAAAGAGCTTCAACCTATTCTAAGAAGAATTTCCTGACATTAAAAACTATTCAACAGTGGCATATGCTGCCTCAGAATGTGGCGGAGTCTTCTCCTCTGGAAGTTTTTAAACAGAGGCTGGATGGCCATCTGTTAGGTGTTCTTTGATTGTGGAATCCTGCATGGTAAAACGCGGTTGAGTTGGATGGCCCTTGTGGTCTCTTCCCATTCTATGATTCTATGATATGTACTATAAAATAATGCATGATATGACATCATAGCACTACCCTTTTTATTATTGCAGTGACTGTCAACCAATTGTGTGTGGTGCAAGAGGGAAAATAAACAACTCAGTCACAAAACAATGAACGGAACCAGTGTGAAGTGAAAGAAAGAGTGGTATATCTGTCTTGCTGGAATGCCGCCATTCCTCCACACCTGCACATTTTTGCCGCTGTAGTATATCATATATCAAATGCCTGGAAAACAATCAGACAAGGTTTGTAGAATGTCCAAAATCTGCCAAACGTTCAGCATAGACAGTATTTATAGCATAGAGTTCTGTCATTGACACCTGTAATCGTTTCCATATCTATTAACTTTAGCAGCCTATACTGATATGCTGTACCTTGAGGCTGCAATAAACGTATAGTTGTCTAATCTAAACTCACCTCTAAGAATTATTTAGGGAGAGCGCTATGCTGTTCAAACAACAGAACTGACACTACCGAATTCCTGATCTTCATTGCTGCGGCAAGCGCAACAACTACACCAGGTACTTACCCACCTCCTGTTGTGCTGATGGACTTCTAAGGTGCCCAATCACTCCTTCCTGCTTCTGCTGGCTGTCTAGTGAGTCCGTGTGGAGTGCAGCTGGGGTATCTGCCAGGCATTACTGGTTGAAGCGTGACGCTCCACCCCTTCTCCTGTGCCACACACCCTACAGAGCTGAAGCGGAGGAGCACAAGGGTGGGTGTCATCTATCTCTCTAGGACAGATGAAAGAGTGAGCACACCAGGCAAACTGTTCTGTACGACAGCATTCATTACTGGTCGGTGGCATCTGCCAGGATATCAAACCTTCAGCAAGACTTTGGGCTCCTGTTTCTGGGGGCTTTGGTGGCCTTTTACCTCTTTCCCATGGTACTCTGCCTTGACCCATAATACTTCATGTGGTAGCTGTGACACAGTGACATCCTGCGTCCATGTCTCTTCACTGCATGGGGAGGAGGGGCAGATAAATAGGGTCCCCTTTTCAGCCACATGCATCCACCTCTTCTCCATGATAAGTACTGCGCAAGCTCCAGCTACAACATAAGACTGTTCCCTCTGTTGGGCTTGCCAACAGCTGGCCACCTCGCAAAGGTGCTTCTAATGGAAACATGAGAAACAGAGACTGTTGTGGTTTACGTCACATCTGGGATAAGGGCAGAGTACATGTAAAAAAGTCTAGACATCAAGAAAGTAAGCACTTCTTTTAGTGAAATAGATCTCTTTTCTTTTAGAAGGAGGGAGGGATGAGTATTTGGGGTGGATTGGCATCCAAGGCAAGTAAGATGGGCGCACATGAAAGAGATCTTTACAATAACAAACTATGCAAATAGAATGATCAAAGAGAAACGAACCACTCTCCGTCTCTGAAAGCATTAGAATTGGGTTATTTTGCAAAGCCATCTGGCAGGAGGTTTATATGGGATAATGCCTCACATCGATATGAGAAATGGTGGAGAAAATGTGCAGCTTAAAAGCAACTCGGTAAATTAGTTCGATTAACAGAGTCAACCCACTATACTTTCTAAAACGAAAGGTGCTGTGTTCAATCCAACTTCTGCATTAGAAACCCTTCTTATTAGTGCAAGATTTATCACACCAATCTACAAAATATACTCTGCACATACCACAAGGCTCCCTCCCCCTCTCTCTCTATGATACTGTATTTCCAGAGTCCTGCTATACAAAACTTCTGGAAGTGAACAGTTTAGCTTGGATTAAGCCCTGTCGCCAAGCGAAATGAGGATTTCAACCACGTGCTCCTGTCCGTCTGGCAGTAATAGGATGAGCTTTGAAAACAGCATCTGTTGAATTCCAAAATTTCAGCAAATGTCATATGCATTACTGAGCGTGATTCTGGCAAATCAAGGGAACACAGCATTGATGAAGATCTTCACATATTTGTAAAGGGTGTTATATCACTGCTGTCATAGCCAATAGAGTTGCCACATGGAAATCAGCTCACAACATTAACGGCTGCCTACTTCATTGTGATTTAAGTGCTTTCATTTAACAGTCAGAAAGCCTAGTCAGTTACTGAAGCAACCATAGCAAAACATTGCAGTTAGATTTGCTGTCAGCTTTATTGTCAAATCATATCTTTGCAATAATTCTTTATAAGGTAGTGGATAAAGTTTGACTTAAAGTTTCATTATCCCCAGCCTGCTCTTTTGCCACAATCGTGGTAGTGCAAGGAGCCGAAACAACGGTTTTGGAGCATTCAGTATCACTTTTAAAGAAATGGATGTGCCACAACATTTGTCCTACTGCATAACTCATACTAAGGACAAGAAGCCATATTAGGACTGACTATGGAGAGCAAAATGGTTTTCAATTGGCAAAGGGGTCAATCCAAACTGCAAAATGTTATCACTCCTTTTATTAACTTGTATGCTGCATGTTTCAAAATTGGGTTAGACTCTGGGGAAAAAAGGTATGTAAACTGAAGGTAAGAACATCAAAAATTTAAGAAATGCATATTACTAGCAGAAAATAATTACTGAAAATCCAAGGAAGAAAGTTAAAATATGTATTTACAGTTGAATATAAAGAAAACAAAAATAACAAGCACATATGGTTTATATAATGTTAAAGCAGGCAATAAAGAAATTGAGGTAGTCAAATATTTTTGATACCTTGCCTCAGCCATCAGTCATAATACAGACTGCAATCAAGGCATCAGAAGAAGACTAGGACGTGGCAGGACAGTTATGAAGAAACTAGATAAGACCCTCACGTATAAAGATATATCATTGAAAACAAAAGTCAGGATTATTCTGTCATCATATTTCTGATTTCTATGCATGGTTGTGAAAGCTGGACAGAGAAGAAAGCTGATAGAAAAAGATTTAACTCATTTAAGATGTAGTGCTGGAGAAGAGTGGATAGCTTGGCATGCCAAAAGAACAAATAAATAAGTGCCAGAACAAATCAGGCCTGAGTTGTTGATAGAAGCCAAGATAATGTACTGTGTTGTTGTGAGTTCGACAATACAAGATAATTCAACTGAAGCTGTAGTATTTTGGACATATTATCAGAAGACATAACTCACTAGAAAAGACAATAATCCTTGGCATGGTAGAAGGCAGAAGGAAAAGAAGACCATACTGAAAATTGATAAACTCAGTCACGGAAGTCACATCTGTGAGTCTGCAAAACTTGAATTGATGACAGGATGACCTAGAAATCTTTCATTCATAGGATTACCTAAAGTTGAAGTTTGTTTGTTTTTTTTTTTTGTCGTGTCAGGAGCGACCTGAGAAACTGCAAGTCGCTCCTGTTGTGAGAGAATTGGCCGTCTGCAAGGACGTTGCCCAGGGGACGCCCGGATGATTTTGATGATTTATCATCCTTGTGGGAGGCTTCTCTCATGTCCCCGGATGAGGAGCTGGAGCTGATAGAGGGAGCTCATCCGCCTCTCCCCGGATTCGAACCTGCAACCTGTCAGTCTTCAGTCCTGCCGGTACAGAGGTTTAACCCACTGCGCCACCGGGGGCTCCATAAGTTGAAGTTGAGTTGACCACAGTTAAAAACAATAATAAGAGATGCATATCTCATGTCCATCTGAGTATGTCCTTCAAGTTTTCCTGTCCCATCTTGCCCCATCAGCCCCAGCCCAAGACATTTATCTGCCTGAGATCTAAGAGCAATGGTGCTTCACACCATGACCAATACCAAAACCAACCCAATTATTTTGGAAAAACGAGACTGAATAATTAACAATTGGATGTCTTTTCTTTCAATCCAATGTCTGAATCATTCTTCCAAATGGTAAAGCTGCCCTTTCTCAGTTTTCACTCCCAATTATCCTCCTTCTATTTTTCTTGTGGGGCAGATATTGGCCCAAAGAGAGAAGCAGTGGGAACACAACAATCTGAAATCATACATGTTGTCCTGCCAACCCTCTTTGTATCTGCCAAGATGGCCTGAGGTAGATAGAACTTGAAGATGAAACTTCATAGCTACAGACAGCCAGAAAACAATTGGCACAAGATTCCCTTTCTATATATTATCAGTTTATACATTTAAAGCCACCTGGAATCATCTAAAGATAAGACGTGCCCCTAGAGCATTAGGGAGGTGTTCAAAGATAAGTGACCTTTCTAGAAGACATTAGCATTTCACAGGCAGATTGCTCCTCATTAACTGGAACCAGCTGTGTATCTGTTTTAATCCAAGCTTTTCTATCTTCCAGTTCTGAGAGTCCAGGCAGACTCTCAGAACTGGCAGTCTTGTTGGTCCATCTTGGCTTCCATCCCTCACATTAGATCTCTTTCCGCCTGGCTATAAAGGAGCTCATACGTTTTCCCAGCAAGTGCTAATCTCATCATTCATCTGGTTAGCACAGCAGCAGGTGGATGGAAATGTTCCCAAGGTGCAGAGTGCGAAGAGTCCTTCCATCAAGGCTGTGGCACGAGACCTCGAAGAGCTAGGAATTACCTTTAAGGAATACGTGATCTGGCAAAAAGAAAGATAGAAATAAAAATCCATGGGTGAAATTTCATTGAGTTAGCACACCCTATAGTTGTTGCTTGAGCTTTAATTATTGCTATTATGCGTAGGAGTGCAGTTAGTTTTTCATCCATATATGTCATTACTGGGAGAGCATGAAGGTTCATTAGGACATAGGATTTATGATCAGGTGAGTGACAGCATAAGGAAACTCACTTGGTGACTTCGCAGCCAATCAATGGCAATTTGGCCTAGAGCAGGGGTCCTCAAATATTTTAAACCAAGGGCAGGCTCCCTCAAACTGTTGAGGAGTCAAACTAGTTCAGAAAAAAATATAAATGAATTTCTATTCACCCTACACATATCTTATATAAATTATTTGCAGAACAAAAAGGTATGAATGTTTAAAAGTAAGAACAATTTTAACTAACATAAACTTACCAGTATTCAACTGAATGAATGGGCTTACTTTTGGCTGATGAGATAGTCAAGCTAATTAGATTGTTGTTGTTGTGTGCCTTTGTTTCAGATTTAGGGGAACTCTAAGTATAAAGTATAGGGTTGGATGAAGATAAATAACCTTGCAGGGCTACATCCAGCCTGCAGGCCTTAGTTTGGGGACCCCTGAGCTAGAGCTTTCTGTAGTGCCCAGAATTCATAGTAAGCTATGGAGAAAGTGTCGGAACTCAGATGCCTTTAAAGAGCCAGACACAATATTGTAAACAACCAACAGTTTATTAAGTCAAAGAAAACAGAGCTCAGAGACACTTCCTTCAGTGCCTCTGGCTAAAACTCAAAGTTTGCAGCAGTTTGCAGCTTAAAAACCAAAACAAGCAAATAAACCGGATTATACTGGCAAAAAATCCAGGTGAAACAAGAGTTCAAGCAAAATGCACCAAAATAACACAGTTCAAAGATAAGGCCAAAACAAAACACTGTGAAGAGAAGCCGTTGTCCAAAATCAGTCCAAGGTCGAAGAAGTCCCAGTTGTAGATAACAGAGTCCAAAAGCAGTGTCATAGTCAGTAAACAGTCTGTGGTCAAGGAGAGGAGAATTCTGCACTTACAAGAGTCCAAGCCGGTCAGCACATGAAGAATAATGCAACCTGCAATTCCAGGACCCAAGCCCAACAAGAGAAGCTACAGCAGCAAAACCCAAGGCACGTAACCAACACTTTGCCTACTGCAAAGTTCCAAACTTTCAGTGCCTTCATTTATCCTACAACTCATCATCCGTTGATGAGCTGTCCTCCGCCCTTTCTTCATCTCTATCAGCTGTCTTACCCATTACAGCTGAGCGCCAACACCCATCTCTCCAACTCCTCCACCTCCTGTCAAGACTTAAGTCTCCCTATGAATCTCTGATATCTCCAGGCTGCCAATCCCCAGAAAAACCCTCAAACGTATCACTGGATGTGGGTTGCATGCACACATTCCTGACTTCTTGTACTTGAGTCCAATCTAATGGCTCTTCTTCATCCTCACTACTCCCAGACCCATAACTTCCAGTAAAGCCCATGAAATCCTCATCTTCAGTGGGAGCACTAAATATGTCCCGGATCCTTTTCCTCTGACGTTCTTCGTCAGACTCCTGTTCACGAGTAATTGTTTAACACCTCTACTCCCATCTCCCTCCTCTTCCTCGCACATTTCACTCTCTGAAAAGCCTTCGAAAGAGTCTTCATCTGTGGGAGACATAAGTATCTCCCGGATATGCTTCCTTTGTTGCTCTTCCTCAAACACCTGAGCACCTCGTTTGCCTCCTCTACTACTCCCACTAGCAGTAGTATCGTTGCCAGCAGATTCTACTACAACACAAAGCATCATACAAAAATGCATTAGATAATCGATATCTTCTTGTGCAACATTTTAATAATGTTATGTGATATATATATATATATATATATATATATATATATATATATCTGAGAAAGGACACTGTTACTGTATTGAGAAGATTCTCATAAAGGTTTTCCCCTGACATTAAGTCCAGTCGTGTCCAACTCTGGGGATTGGTGCTCATCTCCATTTCTAAGCTGAAGGGCCGGCATTGTCCTTAGACACCTCCAAGGTCATGTGGCTGGCATGACTGTATGGAGCACTGTTACCTTCCCGCCAGAGCAGTACCTATTAATCTATTCACATTTGCATGTTTTAGAACTGCTAGGTTGGCAGAAATAAATAAATAAATAAATATATACACACACAAACATACATACACACACACACAATATATTTACACACACACACACAACAGTGTGTGTATTAAGGCTGTGCAAAACTTAATTTGTGCCTCATTTGTTGTATCTATTTTCATAAGATTTGTACATATAATGTGATATTAAGAATCCCAATAGCTCTAAAAATGAGGGCGAAAGGAACCCCGGAAGCTTCCCCACTCGAGCAATCACTTAATGAAAAAATAACAAAAAATGTTACAGTGTAATAATTACAATACAGAACCCTTCCGATATTTTAGAAACACTTCAGAAACGATTCACTGTGCGTGCCCCCCTAATTTAGTAATTAGTATCAAAACTTTTTTTTTCTTTCATAGCACAGGCGATATGTGTGTGTGTGTGTGTGGCAAAATCTTAGAGCTACATAAACAAAGGCTTTAAGAAAATTAAACCATTAATAAAGTATCTTACAAACTATGTAACTTGATTGAAACAGCAGCTCTTATTTTATTGGCATTTGGCAAAAGCTAATCACACAGTCACCATAAAAGATCTAGAGATGCCTAGAGATAATATATTATTCAAATCTGTGAATAATAAAATCAACAAACGTTAAAACCAAAAATGTGGAGGGCCAAGTGTATATGCTTCCTATAAGTATTAGACATGGTGTTTATTATTTGACAAACTGGGCAACTGCGGTTTAAGGCATCATACTGAATGACATCATGAAAGTCTGTCTCTTGTGACATCCCAAGGGCTCACCCTGAGACTCAGGTCTTGTCCAAAAATCTGACAGCTGACAATTCCACTGAACCTTTGAAAATGAGAAAATAAAACTTTGACTAACTGAATCACAGGTTATGCTGAACTGGCCCTTTGCGATCTAAAAGAACCTTTCTCCTCTTCATCTTTCCATATCTATAACACCTATAGAACTGGAGATGAGATTATTCCCCTTTGTCATCCATTCATTAGGTAATGGAAAGGTAATATATCTCCGCCCGCAACTACTCCTTCTTCAAACTGCATAGAATGTGCTCAGCTTCAACAGAACCTTCACTTTAGTTCAGGCAGATTAACTCCATCACAACATGGAATGTGGAACAGTCCAGTGGGCCCTTGGTAGCTGAGGTCATTGTTAAGCTTTTCAATTAACCATTGAATGATCTGGGTAGAGTGTCACCCCAACAGCTGCCCTGGCCTGGAGGTGGGTGAGATATAGTCAAAGAAGATAACTGGAGCTTTGTTCCCAGCATTGCAATCACATTTAAAACATGTGTGTAAAGAAGCAAGCCTAGACATTATCAAAGATGCACATCTTAATAGCAAGGGAAGTCCACTGGGAAGTTATCTTATTCAAGATTTATCAAAACAAACAAGAAATTCTAATGTTCTTCCTCAGCTTTTGTCCCCTTTGGTGGGTCCTTAGCAATTCCTGGTGCATTGCTACCAATGTTACAAGAGCTGAATCAAAGTAGGAAATAGTAGAACTTCTGAGAAGATCTAAAGTGTTTTATGAGGCATAGGGGCTCTCGTCCTGAGCTTGATTCTGCTTCCAATAATTTTTATATCATGCAATTTCTAAAACAAGGGAGGACTGTATCTCAGTAGGAACGCAGAAGGCCCTGGTTTCAGTCCCTAACATCTTTAAGTAGAACTGGAAAGACTGGAAAGTTGCTGACAATAAGTGTAGGCCAGTGGTTCCCAATCTGTGGTTGACTAGGGATCACTTGACCAGGTCAACCACAGATTGACCAGGGATCACCAGGTCAACAGTGGTTGACCAGGGATCACTTGACCAGGGACCACTCTCCAACATTAGTACCAAAATCAGTTTTTGGTCAACTTTAGATTTGGTTATTTGGAGTGCTGATCCAGAAAACCGCATTTGGATACACACATCAGTTCTTGTTTCTGATACAGAACATATGCCCTCCAGTAGTTATTTATTTATTTATTTATTTACAGTATTTGTATACTGCTTTTCTCATCCCGAAGGCGACTCAAAGCAGTTTTTGCCATCTGCACACCCACAGAAAACCACATTTCATACTCTAGAGCTCATATGGTAGTAGTAACCTTACATGGGTAGTCAGCCTCTCCTTTCCCATCATCCCCATTGCCTCAGGGATTTCACAAGAGCAATTACTCTCATTGTCGCATGATTTCAAGGCAAAGGTGTAGAAATGATGAGGCCACGGACCACATTTTCATTATTGCGAACCACTTATGGTCCACAGACCACAGGTTGGGAACCACTGGTGTAGGCAATCCTGGACTAAATACAGAATATGATGTCATGAGAAATTCGCAAGTGGATAGTTTTTAATTTGTTAACTTTTGTGTTGTGTTCTAATTTTGGAGTCCAAATAACTTGACAGGTTGGCTATTATGCATCTTGATTATGGTAACTCTAGGTTGCTCTGTCACAGGCAGCAATATGTCTTGGAGTGACCGTCACTAGATAGACCAGTAGTTTGCCTCATTATATAGTAGCTTACTATGTTCCCAGTAGTATTGATCTCCTTGCCTTTGTTTGGAGGTTTTTAAGCAGAGGCTAGATGGCCATCTGTCGATGGCACAGGGTTGGACTGGATGGCCCTTGTGGTCTTGTTCAACTCTATGATTCTGTAAGTCTATGATTTTGTCTTCACAACAGTTCTATGAGGAAAATTAAACTGGTTGTCCAAAGAGCTTCATGGTTACAATAGTTTTTAGACCCTGCCATGATAGACCTTGGGAAATCTATTTTTAACAAATCTTGTAACCATAGGCTAGGGTTATCACAAATCGGAGCCAACGTAAAGGCACATAACAACAACAATAGCAATCTTTTATACTCTTAATTTTCCATTCAGTTTACATATCCTCATATCTACACATAGGTGGATGTAAATTTAACATGCCCCCCTTCCATTTTATCTGATGACCCATTAAAATATTATGTACCTTATGTTGTAAACTGTCTTAAATAAATGGCTGTGAAAGTAAACTATGAGGTCAGTCAGTTAGTGAACTTGAAAGGCCTTTTTAATGGGCCAGGGAAACATTATGTGTTAGATCAATGTATATTCAACTCCTAATGACATGTTTGAAACATGGGATTAGTCATGGTTAGCAATGATATTGTAATGCAATACATTAGTGATGGTAGAGAGCCCTAAAGGAAAACCACAGCCTGATTTCTTGACTTCACCCCCAGAGAGGGTAGAGCGTGCTATTCTCCCCTTCCAAAGCATTCCAATGCATTTTCCCACCTCCTGCTGGCAATAAATCACAGTTAAGCCTTCTTCTCCACCTACATCTTTCTCTCCCATCTTACAATTTTTCCTCCTTCCCTCCCAGCAGGTGGAAAAGGGATGAGAGGAACTGAGCAGGCAGCTACTCCCTTTGGGATGCTTTTTTTTCACTTGCCAGCTCTTGAGTTTAGCCAGCTGCTGCTCTTGCGGACTGACAGGACCTCTTGTGCTCTGAGGTCATTTCTTTAGACCTCACTACACTGGAATCTCCTGGCTTCCCTTCCAAACTTTTGGCATCCCTACAGCCATACTGAAACCTCACAGTGGGAATGGATTTCCCTGCATGCACGAAGGTGCCACACTTGTTGATGCTGTTCCTCTTGGTGCCCCATATACACACCTCTTGAGATGCTTCTCCCACACCATACTTGAAGGGGCCTTTCAGTTGTTATCATTTGATTTTTTTAAACTTTTATTTGAGAAAAAATACAGTTATATAGACATATACTATACATATACTATACATTTCCCTCTCTTTTATTTACATTCACCCCTGTGCTCCCCTTCTCCAGAGCCACCTTTTCTTCTAAAGTCCCACCAAAAGATCAATTCTTCATTTGGAGGTAAATTCCCATCTTCTTTTTTCCAATACCAGATTTTTTTTATGTTTTACCATCCTTTTGGGAGGCTTCTTTCATGTCCCCACATGGGGAGCTGGAGCTGATAGAGGGTGCTCATCCACGCTCTCCCCAGATTCAAACCTGTGGCCTGTCGGTCTTCAGTCCTGCCGGCACAAGGGTTTAACCCACTGCACCAATGGAGGCACTAGATTATTAAACATGGTTTTCTGTGGGTGAGCACATGGTGACTTCTGGCAACTACAGCTAAAGGAAACCCACAGAATTTATGATATGTCAAAATATTTTATGGTTATGTCTGAAGGTTTGTATAGTTTTAATTGATCTTAATTTTATAGTTATATGTTTTAGATATGCATTTCTGAAATGTCAAAATGTTGTAATATTTCATGGTTATGTCTGATGGTTTGTATAGTTTTAATTGATCTTAATTTTATAGTTATATGTTTTAGATATGCATTTCTGAAATGTCAAAATGTTGTAATATTTCATGGTTATGTCTGATGGTTTGTATAGTTTTAATTGATCTTAATTTTATAGTTATATGTTTTTAGATATGCATTTTAGATATGCATTTTATATGGATGTGGGGCATTTAATTTTTGCCATTTCTTATATTATACACCACTTTCAGTCCCCCTAGGAATGAGAAAAGCAGTACAAAAGTGCAATAAATAAATAAATGTGTTCTGTATCAGAAACTAGAGCTGATGTGGTCTATCCAATGCAATTTTCTGAATCAGCACCTCAAACAACCACATTGATTCTAAAGTTTGATTCAAAAAATGGATTCGTATCCCTTTTGGTACTAATGTTGGAGGATAGTCCCTGGTCAAAGTGTTCTCTTGTCAAGTGGTCCCTTGATTTTTTTTTTAAAAAAAGGATGGGAACCACTGTTTTAAAGAATTCATCAAAGGTGCTAGAACACTTCTATGTATTGGGCTCAGCACCTCAGATAGCTCCTTTCAAGTGTAGACTATAACTCAGAGTGGATTTAGTGACAGGGCTAATACTTATCCACTCCTTGGAAAACCTACTGTATATCTCTGACAATAAATAAATAAACTCACCATACAATGAGTAGAATTCAAAGACATAGCTTGGCTAGTCTTAAATTAGAGTGCAAAGGGATCTTGTAGCACTCTAAAGAGAATAAGAGAATTTCCTCAGAGGAAGTAGACTTAGTCTAAGAAAGCTTATGCTATCAATTTCATTCTCCCAGTTAGTCTCTAGGGTCCCACAAGATTCCTTTGCATACTGATATATACTTAGCTATAAATATAAAGTTAAGCAAGCCTATTAATTAGATATGCAAAGGTACCAACTTTTCTTGCAGTTGCAAGAAGTCAGAGCTAAAGACTATCTGTGTTGAATACACTGCGGTGGTACTAAATAGAAACCAAAAGCAACGTATGTTTGAACAAGCCCTTTTGGGTAGGATAACCACATCCAAGAGTAAGGTTTTATCTTTGAAAAAGTGTTATACAGATATAAACAATACTTGCATTTCCTTGCATTCTTGAAATGAAAGAATATCAAAATACATTTAGAGGACCTCTTGAGAAAATTGTAACTCAAAGTATTTTGCATTTCAGGGCTTTTGTACAAAATATAGGATTTTACTTCAAGATAGTTTTGCAAATAAAAGGTTTTAGGGTATGAGGCAAAAAAATGCTTGTTTTTGCACAGATGGTTTGGTTTTTTGCACACACACACAAGAATCCCAAAGTATGAAAAAAAATTAAAATGTGGAAAAGTCTCATTATATAGCCTTTAGGGTGGAAATGTTAAAAACTATTTGATTTTTCATGAAAGAATAAAGAATGCAAATATCACTGCCTTTCCTATATGTTAGATGTTTCTCTCATTCCTGATCCATGAATTTTACTAATACATACTATATACCACTTTGTACCATGAGATGGCAGTAGGCCTTTTCCTTTGTAGCACAATATTCATATGAGAGATGCCATATAGATCTGGAGTGGACAATCCTCACTCCTTAAATCTGCAGGAAGTCAAGTTCCCTCTCACAAATTCTAAATATTTAACTGTAGGCATATGAAAGTCTATTTAGGTCACATAAGAATGAATATGAAGAGAGAGAGTTGGGGTCACTTTGGGGAAGTTTAAAAACTCCTTTTGTGGATACTGTATGTCAAGAACAAGAAAAGAATTAGCATCAAAATGAAAACAAAGTAAAAATAATCCAATAAGACATATTAACATTAATAACATTAATTAACCTTAAATCATGTACCCTATAAAACAATTAAAATGCATTAGAAGTGGCTATCGTTGGTGTTCATTTTTTGTGTGTGTGTCAGGAGTGACTTGAGAAATTGCAAGTCATTTCTGGCATGAGAGAATTGGCCTTCTGCAAGGATGTTGCCCAGGGAACGCTCAGATGTTTGATGTTTACACCATCCTTGTGGGAAGCTTCTCTCATGTGGGGACATGGGGAGCTAGAGCTGACAAAGGAAGCTCAACCCGCTCTCCCCGGGTTTGAACCACTGAGCTGTCGGTCATCAGTGCTGCTGGCACAAAATCCCCTGTAGTTTCCCCAGTGCCAGTACTGTTTTTCTTTCTACTGCACATGCGTGCCTGCCATTAACAAAGCAATTCGGAAGTTTCTGAAGTTTCAAAAAGTTTCAATTAAAAAAAAATGGAAGTGACTTTAGAATCAAACCACTAGCACCCCCTACATCCTAAATGAGTTTTGAACTTTTTTTTATGAACCAAACCTAGGAGCTATCATTGCTGTCCCTTGATGTTCAGGCTTTGAGTGGGATCACAGGATAGCCATAAGCAGGACTGGTCCTGGCATTTGGCACAGTGAGACATCTGCCTTAGCTAGCAAATTTTGAATGTCACAAAAGGAAGGAAAGCATTAGTTATTTACATCATCAGTGTCATTGAATTGTCATGATAGGGAGAAATGATTGTGAGATTTTCTAGGCTGGATTTGTATATCCATTGACTTGAGGATGGGGAAATCACAACACTGCAACTCAAGCTACGAAATGTCATGTACCAATCCTGACCATCCTCATTGCACAAGCAACACTGGAAGTTGTAATTTTGGGGATGGAGAGATAGAATGGAGCTTACAGAGGTCTCAGCTCCCAGGAATAATTTTATTGTCTTATGGTGTGGGGGGGGGGGGGAGTGGAAATAAAAGTTAAACTTATATAGAAGAGATATATACGTGGGCTTGAAGTTCATATGCAGTGCCTGCATTTTTAATGGTTTTTGCATCGAGCTCAGAGTTCAGATACTTTATTTGGGGTTATTGTTACAACAACTCTCTAAAGTTGGCAACCTCCCACCTAAGTAGGACTGACCACCAGGATTGACCCTGTTCAGCTTCCAAGAACAGACAAAATCTCATGCTTTTAAGATACTTAGGTAATAGGGCTGTGCATAATTTTGTTTTTAATTAGAAAATCGTATCTAATTTGTAAGTTTTGTATATATGAACGGATATTAAGAAATGGGGAAGGGATACAAAAACTTAAGAATCAAAACTCATCCAATACTTTTTCATTTGAATTCTGTAGTGTTTGGAAGCCTATCAAAGTTAGTTTCATTTTTAGCACAAGCGAGGTGAAGCCAAAAAGGCTGTCATTCCTCTTTAAATTAATGTTCTCTCACCACAAGAAGAGGAAAGCAGCAGGGCAGGATGAGCTGAGTGAACTGGGAAAGAGACTGAGCAAGCAAAGAATTCTGGGAAATGTAGTTTGGGCAGACAAGGAGCCCTATGGCAAAGAATTCAAAAGGCCCTGCCCTAAACTACATTTCCCAGAATTCTGCTCAGCATCAGAAGACCCCAACTGAAGAGAGATTTGTCCCTTCTAGCAGTAGCCAGAGCTCCAATAAATTGCTGACTTTGCAAAGAGAAGAACTGACTGATACTAAAATACAAGTAAGTAAATCAGTGCTGGCCTGGGAAAACTCTGGATTACGGATTTTAAAAAATTACACAACCACAAAAGTTAAACCACAAATGTGGAGGGCTGCTTGCATATCTATTGGAGCCTGCAAACTTCTTACACATATCAGGGGAGTTAAGAAGGAGGCAAAAGTAATGTGACTAGAGTCTGAAACTCCTTTTACTGCTGTTTGAGAGATTTCGCACAATCTGATATAGCACTACAATTCCTCTTCAGCTGGTGTGACTACATCCTAGGGATTCTGGGGTTTATAATCTTGTGGTATTTCAGAAATATAAATACCCTTTTCCAAACTGCAAATCCTAAGATTTCATAGGATGTTGTCATAATAACCTAGTAGAACCATCGTGCTGTACATGTTTCTTCTGAAAGAGGTAGACACTAACACAAGTTGAATAAAACATTCATTTGGATATCCAAACACATTTATAGATTGTGTTATATCATATCCCCATACTAGTACTGGAGCCAACTACAATGGCATTATACTGCCTTAGGCAATACTAAATCTTTACTCATTCAAAAGTCATGCCTGTCAGGTCATAATAATTCCCTGATTAAAAACATGAGACACATATAACTGTATATGAAAACTGCCATGTGTCTCGCTTTGGGAGAAGGGTGGCATATAAATCAAATAAATAATTTTTAATCAAGTAATTTTTGCTTACAACATGGTGCTTTTCAAAGCAGTCTCCACTAATGGTGGAAACTTTGAGAAGCCACCCATAAGAAAAGAAACATCAATTTGCAGTACACTAATGCACAACTCCGCAGTTTTGGGAATTTCACAGGTTCTCACACAAATTGAGCAGCAGTAGTGCCACAGCCATCATTTGGGCCCAATTTGGCTCTCCTCACACTTTCACCTGATGGGAAGAAGGCCTCAGGGATGGTCCTTCAATGATGTAGACAAAGCAGAAGATGATCTCAGCCATTGGAACAGGAAGTGACCAAAATATTTCTTTTTCCAAAGTAGATTTGATGAGTGGGTTCAAAGGTGACACAAATTGGGGACTACTTTGAATATGACTATGTTGCAGACATGGGGTTACAATATGTCTTATGTTGTTACTAAAGGAGAGTTGACCCGACAGGCAGTACTTTCAGTACAACCCTCACACATTTCATGCTGCATAGGGTGGTGAAAGATGTTTTTTGAAATAATCTGGAATTCAGTTAACCACAAAGCCAGTTTTGTTGCTAAAAATTTATTATAGAAATTTCAACAATAATACAATAACATTAATATACATACAATATCTTGCATGGTATTCTATTTCACAAATCAATATTTTATTATACTGACCAAGATTTGTGTATCTATTTTCCCTTTATCACAAAGCTCAGAACCCCAGAAGAGGAAGCAGCATTTAAACAAAGTTTCCATATTGCACTTTACTAGCATTATGTAATACATTAAAAATTCACTCAACTGCTAACATCTTTCTATAATATTTACTCACAAGGAAGTCCCTTAATTTGTTCAAGCTTTAATTAAAGGTGTCTTGCTCACACTTGTGCCTCCTTTATGGTTTCCAATTCATTAAAACTGCACAATGCTTCTTAAGCTACCTGATATGGGGGCTAACAGGGGGTTTTGGCACCATTTTAGTTTCCATTGACTACAGGTGTATGTTGTTGTTTTTTTCATTCTGGAAACTTGTTGTGAACCAGCAACCAATAGCTCACAGAGCAGGCAAATTGACAGACCACAACTCTTGAGTACCACTGATGTATGAGGATTTAGACATAGCGCCATTATTGTTCAGACCAGCCATGCTAAAATAACAAAGGATTTCACTGCCCATAATCTCTTACTACATTAAGGTACATCCTGCCTGGTGATTTAGTGATAAAGGATAACGGCATGAGCAAAAATAAGTTGCTTACTTGGTTAACACTTTGTAGATTAAGAGCATACTGGCCCTGGAGGTTAAGTTTAGGGGACAATGGGCCTGACATACATATAATCTATTTGACTTTTGAATCTTGCAGTGGGCTCTTGGTGTTTGCTGTGGTTTGGATCCACAACTCCCTGTAGATACCCAAATTGGTGGATCCTTGGGTTCTGTTGTATGCAATGGTGTAATACAAGGCTGACCTTTATATAAAATGGCAAAATCAAGATTTCCTTTATGGATTTAAAAAAAATGAAGCCATTTGTTGTTGAATATATGGGTGCAGAACCTGTGAATACAGGGGAAAGACTGCAAATAGAAAACATTGAATTTCAATGACCTGATAATAGTGTCTAGCTACTCCATAAAAAACACTGTTTGTGTGCAAATGAATTTTTTGCACATACAAAAAAAGTCCAGAAATGTGAAAAATCAGCAAAATTGTGCAAAAACTCACATAATCTTGTCTGGAAGAGGCAATTTTTTTTGCAAATTACCTGCTCTTGGTTATGTGAAAATGAAATAAAGGAAGACTGACTAAATGTGTCATGTTCCAACCAACACCAGCTCTCTGCCCACAGAGCAAAGCAATCCCTACTGAGTGGCTAGTACTACTCTGCCTAACCAACAGATAAAGTGGGGAGATGACACTCAGTTTTTTGGAAGCTTCTCCTTAGTTAGTTAGTCAAACTACTGCTAAGTCCTCATGCTTGAACATGGGCCTTTCAACTGCCTCTGATGTGTCCATGGAGGGGAATTGCATTGTCTTCCAAAGCTTTCTTCAGGGCTGGAGCCCAGGCTCAATTAGCCTTGAGCCGTTCTGTGGACTACAATTGTTTTCAGAACTGGTACCCATTTGTATGATGTGTGTTTTCTCTGAGATAATCAGGTCTGGCTGTATTTGCCCAATACAATTCTCCTTGGAGTTGCTGCCGAGGCCAATATCGTCCTCAGATGGGTTACTGGAGAAGTCATCTGCATCTCCTCCTTTGAGAGCATCAGTTTGGGGAATCTGTGTACCCCCATTTGTGTTCACACGCCAAGGCAGACGTAAGTATTTATGTACTTCAATAGCAGGACTACGACGATCAGGATCAATGGTCATTAAGCGGCGGAACATCCCCAAGAGATGAGTAGTGAATCCTTTCCACTGGCCTGGAGTCTCTCCGGGCACTGTGCGATTCTGCCAGATGACAAATTCCTCAAATTGAGGGTCAGGACTCATTGCTACGTCCCAAGGGAAACAGCCAGTGCAGAGGCAGAAGAGCAGCACCCCAAAGGCCCAGACATCCAGGCTGGGGTCCAAGGATAAGGTCTCTGTGCCTTCAAGCAGGCATAGCTCAGGTGGGGAATAAGGCAAGGTGCCAGACATGGCAGCGACTTTTGTGCCCTCCAGTCGTGTCAGGCCGAAGTCAGCCAGCTTCACACGATGACACTCTCTATCATAAAGCAACACGTTGTCCAGCTTTATGTCCCTGTGCACTAAAGCCTTGCCATGCATGAAATCCAGAGCTTCAGCCAACTGGGCTGCACAGCGCTTCACCTGTGCTTCAGGAAGGCCCTCCTGTTGAGGAAGAGAAAGGGGATTGAAAGGAAAGTACGACCTATAGAACAGACACTGGAAGTTCAATGTTTAGCACGGCGGTGGACCCAATTTCAAAGGGTTTTCACTGTGATTGGTGGAAATGTAACCTTTAGTTGTGATTGGTTGTGAGGTGTGGTTTGTTTATTTGTTTATTTACTATATTTTTACCTCACCCTTCTCATTCTGAAGGGGACTCAGAGCAGCTTACAAATAGGCAACAATTCAATGCCATGAAAATAGACATACAAATAAAAACATATACTTTAAAAACCAAAAAGTTAAAACACAACTAAACATTAAAACCAGCAATTAAAATCACAAAATCCAAAATCATAGTCCAGGAGACATTCCAGTGATAATTGCACTTATTCTGTGTACACTTATTGCACTGAATTATTATTCAAAGGCTTGGCCCCACAGCCTCATTTTTAATTTCTTTCTAAAGATCAGGAGGAAGGGAGCTGATCTAATTTTGCTTGGGAGGGAGTTGCACAACCAAGGAGCCACCACTGAGAAGGCCCTGTCTCTCGTCCCCACCAACCATACCTATGAAGGAGGTGGGACCAAGAGCAGGGCCTCCCCAGAAGATCTTAACCTACAACGTAGTTCATAGAGGGAGATATTCAGACAGGTAAGCTGGGCCAGAACCATTTAGGGCTTTATAGGCTAAAGCCAGTGCTTTGAATTATGCAGACTGGCAGCCAGTGGAACTGATGTAACAGGGGAGTTGTATGCTCCCTTTACTCTGCTCTGGTGATCAACCTGGCTGCTGCCAGTTGGACTACTTGAAACTTTCAGTCTTCAAAGACAGCCCCATATAGAGCACATTGCAGTAGTCTATTTGAGATGTAACAAGAGTGTGGACTACCATAGCCAAGTCTGACTTCCCAAGATATGGGCACAACTGGTGCAAAGTTTTAATTGTGCAAAAGCTCCCCTGGCTACCTGGGGTTCCAGGCTCAGTGAGGAATCCAGGAGAACTCCCAAGCTGTGAATCTGTGTCTTCAGGGGGGTATAACCCAATCCGGAACAGGCTATAACCCTATAACCTGTTCAGCCTTACGACTGAGCAGGGGTTCCTCTGTCTTGTCTGGATTCAATTTCAATTTGTTTGCCCTAATCCAGATTGTCACAGCTGCCAAGCACCAGTTCAGGACCTGAACAGCATCCTTAGCAGAGGATGGAAAGGAGTAATAGAGTTGTGCATCATCTGCATACAGTTAATTTTTGCCACGAAGGACTACAGTAGATGTCCCTGATTAACTAGTACCTATGATGACACAAAGAATTCCCTCAAACATTTTTGCATGTTTCAATTGCTATCATCACCTGCTCAGTACTGGGGCAGGTTTTATTTTTTTTAATATTAATAAGATAAAAGCTAGTGATGGAACTGTGTATTATGGCATTTTAGGATTATGGCCAAAACTGACATTTGAACATTCACATCATTTACTGCTATATACTTCTGTCATTAAGTTGCAAGCTGGACACATCTGAGGAAGTTCTCCTTTTGTACCATGATTTAATATTATCAATGCCTACACGTTACATGTCTTCAAGGAAAATTCCATGACCTTCCCATTTTGTGTGCTACTCTACTAAGTTCATAGGCTCCCGCAAAATCTTTGCCTCTTGCATACCCCTGAATTCAGAATAGCGCAGAGGTCACCAGCTGGTGCCAGCTCTTGTGCAAATCCGTAATGTGTGGATGTCTCGAAAGCACTACCAGTGGACCGAACAAGGTTCTGATGTGAGGAAAGACAGAGAGAGATACAATATTCCCGCAGAAACTCTCGTCTCCCTGTGCGCTCCTTCAACATTATCTTCAGCGCCATTAAGGTCCCTGAAAGCAAACAAGGCAAAGTGTCAGTAGATGACCATCAGGTGATGCCTAGGTACCTATAATCACAACAGTTGTACCAATATACACCCCAAATTTCTGCCTAACGCTTGTCTAACAACAGCATGTGCCAGAGGCATCACATAATCCATAAAAAGGCTTACTACCTGCATCAGATGAGTCATGTTGCATTGAGGGAGAAACCTCTCTGAAATTCACCATGAACTGTAGACCAACTGCCCAAAATTTCAAACACAATGATAACACTGGGTTTAATCATAGTGCTATCATAGTGCACCTTCAAATCAGTTCCAATGTATGACAACCCTAAGGCAAATCTATTACAGGGTTTTCTGGGACTGACAGTGTGGGGCTTCTCCAAGGTCACCCAGTGGGTCTCCAGAGTTGTAGTTCAACATTCAAACTACTTCAACATGTACTAACAGCTTTGTGGGGGGAGACCAGAGAAATTTAACTGATAATGGTCCTGACATCATGAATTTTTCAACCTGAAAAGTGTCATTTATAGATTGTGTTATCAAGCTACCTGTAAAGATAAGGAATAGAACCAGTAAAAAAAAATGGCAGCTGCCACCCCTACCATAATACAGAGATAGTTTGGGTAGAAGTTGCAGTTTTGACTGTTCTTTTCTTGAGTTTTCCTGACATTATTTCTTCATGAATGACAGAGATTGATGTGTGCCACGCAGTTTGTTCACATCCCCTAAATTTATATTCTACCAGCAATACCATCCCACAACCTATACTGAATATGCAGTCTATTCATTCCTATATGTGGAATGAGTTCCCCTTCAGAAATCAAAATATATATGGCTGGTTCTGGTGAATGCATGCAGCAGAACATTAAACTGGAGAGCCAGTGTGATGCAGTGGCTTGAGTGCTGGATTGTGATTCTGGAAACCAGAGGTCAAATCCTCACTTACATATCCAGAATTCCATATAGTGAGCCATGGCAATTATAGTGGTGTCAAACTGCATTAATTCTACCATGTAGATATGCCCTAGGTCATCTTCACAGCTGCCCCTCACATGAACTTTCTAGTCCAAAGATGTTCTATGGATGGAAGCTTGAGGCCACACATTTGCTTGTTTTCAAAAACAAGTGACTGTTTACTAGTTATTTCCCAGAAGGTGGCACTGTGAAACCAGCTCACTGTAGTGAAGGAAGTCCTAGTTCATTTGGGCAAGGAAGAGAGGTTGTTTCTTTTCCTGTCCTGGGATTTGGTCTGAATCTTTTGTGCAGTTTGACATTCTGTTGAAGGCTTGTGCAGACAGGGTTGTCTCCTTCCTTAACGTCTTATTTTTCCAGCTGTGTAGCTGGCTGGCTTGCTACCCTGGATGCTGGGCCTGGCCTGGCCAACACGGCACCTGCTTGTTGGCAGCTGCCCGCATGCCTAGGATAACACAACTAATTAATGACATGACATGTGTGCCAAAGGAGGTCAAGGGAGCAGCTTGGGCTGGTCTGAGCTGCTAGTGAGCCTCAGTCAGGATTTAAGTTAAGTCAGGATTTTATCCCAGTACTTTTATGCGATACTGGAGTAGGTCCTCTCCAAAGTTAAGATCAACTTCAGCTTGGAGGCAAGGACAGTCCTTATTTAATCAGGTCTGCCTCCCATTTGTCACAATTATTTCTGTGTGATGAAATAAACTATTCTTGAATATTTTACCAAAGAATTTCAAACATTGGCATTTTGGGAACTTCTAGATCAGTAGTTCTCAACCTTCCTAATGCCGTGACCCCTTAATACAGTTCCTCATGTTGTGGTGACCCCCAAACATAAAATTAGTTTTGTTGCGACTTCATAACTGTAATTTTGCTACTGTTATGAATCGTAATGTAAATATCAATTTATTTTCATTCACTGGACCAAATTTGGCACAAATACTTGATATCCCCAAATTTGAATACTGGTGAGGTTGGGGGGGAGGGTTGATTTTGTCATTTGGGAGTTGCAGTTGCTGGGATATATAGTTCACCTACAATCAAAAGCATTCTGAATTCCACCAATGATGGAATTGAACCAAACTTGGCACACAGAACTCCCATGACCAACCAAAAATACTGCTTTCATGGGCATTGACCTTGAATTTTGGAGTTGTAGTTCACCTGCATCCAGAGAGCAGTGTGAAAACAAATAATGATGAATCTGGACCAAACTTGGCACAAATACACAATATGCTGAAATGTGAATACTGGTGGAGTTTGGGGAAAATTGGCCTTTACATTTGGGATTTGTAGTTGCTGGGATTTACAGTTTACCTACAATCAAAGAGCTTTCTAAACCCCACCAATGATAGAATTGAACCAAACCTCCCACACAGAACCCTCATGACCAACAGAAAATACTGTCTTTTCTGATGGTCTTTTGTGACCCCTCTGACACCCCGTCGTGACCTCCCAAGTGTCCCGACACTCAGGTTGAGAAACACTGTTCTAGATGAAGCATTTGTAGTGTTATTATTCAAAAAGACAACATTAATCTCCTCTGAGATTGCCCCCTCTTTAACAGTTCTTGTGTGTAGAAAAATATAAGGGAAAAGAAGGGAAAGCACTTGGCAGTTATTCAATAAAAATGGTTGATAATGAACCTTACTGAAATGAAGATACCCTTGGTGGGACCTTGAAAATCCCAAGAGAGAACTTTTTTTTGGTCATGGATAAATGAAATCAGGGATACCAGACCCCCAGATATGGGTCGTACTGAATCTGGGGTGGGTGAGAGCTCTCTAGCAGAAAAGTATCACAGGATTCTGTAGGATGCAGCCATTACAGTTGATGTGGTAGAAAAATGTTATAATCATTTCAGTGGTCATTCACGCCTGTTTCCATTTGCCTTTGTCCATCCTGTTGTTCAGGATGGACAAAAATACAGAGAAAGTCTCTGTAGCAATGCTTCCAAAGTTAGTAAGGAAAAAATATATTTCCTTTCAAAGGTTATTCTGGAACAGCTCGTAAAGATTCTTACCTCTCTCACGGTGCTGAACCTCTAGAACGTGTCCATAGGAGCCACTCCCTAGTTCCTTGGTGACGCTGTACCTTTCCTCAATCTCCAGCTGAGGTAAGCTGTCTGAGGTAATGGACATGAGCTTCTCTAGGAACTCCTCATTGTCCTCTGTGTCTTCTGGGTTCTCAGATGAACTGGAGTCCACTTTAGCAGCAGAATCTATAGAGTGACAGAAAGGGCAATATAAAGGCTGCTCTAGTCTCTTGGTAAGTGTACTACTTCCACTTTCATTAGCATAACATATTGTTGTCCTGGAATTTTTTAAATACACATATTGATTTTTAAAACAAGATTTTAGTGATATTGTTATAGTATCTGTGTTAGTCTTGATTTTTTTTTTTGCAGTTACACCCTACAGAAAGATGTAGGACTCAAGATGAGTTCTGGTGTAGTACAGTGAAGTTTTGGTAACCATTGGGTTAAGACCCACTGTGAATTATATACACACGTATATCTGTACATTTATGTGAACAATCAAACTTGGTCACTGCCAGATTATTTGGCACTCACTACTTTCTCAGAGGCAGCAGTTTCAAATGTAGTCTACAAATCCTAAGGAACGATGTGCACAAAATAATGTATTGGCAAGATGGCTGAATGTTGTACTCTTTTTCTGTTCTGGTGGCTGCTATCTTTAAGAAGATGGGGCAGATAATATTATTCTCTCTTTGGTGCAGCAATGGAGCATCTATAGAAAAAACACTTTTATAAAGTCCAATGAAGTAGGGAAGATAATCTTACATTTCTTTTAGTAGTACAGGTACTGTATAAGGGACAACTCCTGCCTGAATTAAGACTACGGATTAATGTTAATGTAAGCTTATTCCTCCAAAGCACTTTCTTGAGGATAAATTTATCTGGTGCCCCTATGCGAGAATAGGGATGTTTATCACAAGCAAGATAAGGTTGAGATTCCCTTGCCATCCCTTCTGTACATATGAAGATCTCAAACTGGTATATGGGTTTGCAACCCTTATCTAATGAGAAGCTCTCTTGAGTAATCTTATGATGAAACTTTTTTGCCAAATGACCTGGCCATTCTATTTTAGCAGAGCTTCCTAAAGGTGGTTTATTTTGACTCTCCTAAAATCTAAGGCTAGCAGGTAAGTATGTGCTTAGAAAAAGTGGGAAGTGGCCTCTTACTCTTATTAAACATCAATAGCCACAACCTAACCTAGCAGCAAGCTAGGCTGCTGAAACTGGACCTGAGCCAACTCAGTGGCATCCTTCCATCATCCCGCACGCAGTGGGTGGACATTCCCTTCATACCGCTTGCATGTGTGTTAGCAAATGACTTCGCAGTTTTGAATCCCAAGAAGACCTTCAGAGTGAGTTATCCAAGCCTGGCTGGGACATGCAGAAAAGGGAGAGAGGTTTATAGCCCCTAGGAATAATACAAAGATTATGTATACAGCTAGGTTGGCACCTGACAGTGTTTTCCATATTTATTCTACTCTGCACAGACAAAATCTGGTTCAATTGTCACCTGATATCACATTATTCCTATGAATACACTTATATGCTCTTTATTTTCAAGGTGAAAGCAGAAGCTCGGTGGGAAATGAAAAATTAATCCTAAAATCTGCTATCTTGAAATTTGTTGTCCTTAGCAAAGAATTTTAATTTTTTTCCTAATTCAGAGTTTTGTCCACTTAATTTCTCCCTGTTGAAGAACTAGGATCTGTGAAATATGAAACTCGATAAATCCATGCTTCCAATCAGCCTTTTAAATATGATAAAAATAAAGATGTAATGGGTGCTAACAAGGAACGTCTGGTTTTACCAGTGTGCTCATAGCATTCAAGTTGAGACTTTAGGAATTCCAGTCCAGTTTGTGAGCTTTTGGCATTTGTTGAAACAAAATACCATGTGGTTCCCAAATCCATGAACTGTGGGTACTGACTATGTACCCCATCACATTGATGAGGTCCCATGTTCTGATTTGTCAGCCACCCTAGCAAATTGGCAGGGCAGCAGAGCAATCCCGCTGCCCCATGCCCCACCTTGCTGGCAGCAACACTTTCCCATCACACATCAGAAAGTGTCACCATGCAGCTTAGCACCACGCTAGCCCCGTTGTTCCTAATGGAACATGAGGAGGCTCCTGTGTTGCTGGTGCAGAATTGTAGGACCTTTTCACCCTGGCTGAGCCCTGGAGCCCCGCCGGAAGTGAGCCTGCATTGTCCGATGGACGGTTCCGTAGCTCAAATGGGGCAAAAGTATCCTAGGATACTGAAATTTCCTCATATGATGAAGTCCTACATTTGGCTTTTTTTAAAGCAAAATCAATTGATACATAATGGTATTTTGTAATATTTGGGCTAATAATAAGATGAATATACTTCTTCTTAAAGTGTGGGAGGGATTTCTTTTCTTGCATCTTGAATCCATTGGTCTAGATCCTGATTTCTGGAGCAGTTGTAAACAAGCTGGCTCCCTTCAGATCTTTCATCGCCTCTTAAGCTATAAATATTTGACTCCCTAATCAGCTCATCACAGAGCTTGATTCTTGGGACTTTTACCATCTTGTTCATATTTTAACTTGTCAGTAAACGTTTTACACTGTAATCGCCAGAACTGGACTTGGTATTACAGATACGGTCTGATCAAAGCAGAATGATACTATTACTTCTCTCAATCTGAACACTATATCCCTGTTGCTGCATTCTATAACCCCACTTTCTTTTTTGGCCACCACATTACTTTCCTCACTTACGTTTAGCTTGTCATGTACTCAGGGAATTAATTTTTTTTATAAATATACCGTTGTCAATACATGATGTTAGCAATTCCGTGTTTGTGCATTTCACACCCTTTCAATATAGTACCTTATATTTATCCCTGTTGGGATTCACTGTTAATTTTGACCCAGTTCTCGTCTGTTAAGATCATTTGGAACCCCAATTCTGTCTTCTTAGCCATCCCTCCTAATTTGGCTAGCATTCCAAGTATAGCATTCTAAGTATTTTAATAAATGATCCAAGTCATTTATTAAAATGCTGACCAACATCAGTACCAGGACAGAAGGCATTCCATTTATTATTTATCTGCACTGTTTGTGTTATGGCCACAAAGCTGTTAAAATTCATCCAACATTAACATTGCCTAGATCACATTTGACTAGCCTACTATGGAGAACCTTTTCAAAAGACTTGCAGAAACAAAGACATATTGCATGAACGGCATTTCCATGATCTACCAGCTTTGTAATTCTGACCAAAAGAAAAAGAATTGGATTTCTTTTTGAGAAATCCATGTGAAGTTTTAGTAATAATAACATTTATTTCTCAATCTTCAAGGACTGAGTGTTTAATGTTCAATAAACATTCCCAGTATATACACCATTGTTGAAAACTGGTGTTCTTTACAATTCTCTTCTTTTTTAAGATATGGAAGCATTCTTCTCCTCTAAGCTGCTGGGTCTCTTTTGGTCTCCCAAATTCTCAATATCAACAGAGGCTATGAAAGTACACTATTAAAATGAATTAATCGAAAGGAAGCTATAGTTCATATAACATTGTATGCACACGTTAATCTCAACATTGATACGTCCCTGCTTCCCAGAGTAGTTTCTTCACTGACCAAGAGGTCATATGGCCATGATATTAAAAAGGCGACACATGTCCACTTCCATAAGACAATATGGATTTAAGGTTGTCAGAAAATATCTGATCTGAAAGCCTAGTCCCATATTTTCCTTTGTGTATCTTTTTGAAATCAATGACAATACACACAACAAGCCAAGTTTGGGCCTGGTGTGCTTGGTACTCACAGTTGTGGGTCATCATGAGAGAGAAGCTGGGAACAACAAGCACTCTTTTAAAAGACAGAGAGGAGAAATTCCCCAAACTGTATGGGAAAGTCTCCTCATCAACTGTTTTGTTTTGTGCCTTCATCACTTGGGAGAGAAAGTTTGGGAAGTGACAATGATGAGTCACTTTGTAAATTCGGCACCATAAAATACACTGGCAAGGACAGACATCACACAGGGATTTGCTGCTCATGAAGCAAGAGCCAAGACAGTGTATATAACACCCTTAAGTACCACCTTACCCATCACAGCCAAAAACATTCTTCTTCCTCTTCCTGTATGCAATTCCATGTTGCTATTAAAAGTTACATAGAAAACCTAAACAAATAATCTGTTGTCACACATGGCACTAAAACTGCCGAATCTTTAGCTAATCTGAGATACTGACTTGAAAATATGTGTATGTGATGGCTTGTCAACATTCGAGATATGGACTATGACGACATGATGATTCATTTTACATATGATACATGGCTGAAAAACAACAGGCATGATCTGCAGTACAAGATTAACCAAGTACTAACTATCCAGTTATTTCCCCCATGTCTAAGTCAGCAAACATTGCTCTTCCCCTTATTCCATAGCTACAATTACTGACCTTGATTAGGACATTTTTGGCTAGAGCCAAACATGGAGCAGAAGCTCCATAGGGGGACAATTTGATTCAGAATGAGTTATTAACAGTAAAGTTTTTGCATTTCATATGGTTCTAGAGGTCTCATATTCAGTGTATGTACACAAACACACACACCATGACATATACATTTTAAAAATTAAACTCAGAATGTACACGGCGGTCAGTTGGTAACAATGGAGAGGGGGGAAGCCCACTTATAGAGAGGAAGGAGTAGTGAGAGCAAAGAGTTAAGGAGAGAGTAAATGAGCACAGAAAAGGGAGGTTTCATTTGAAACACCCCCACCCCCCTCTTTTTTAAACATTGCAAGCTATACAAAATATACAAAAATGTGTTTTTGTTCTGCATATGAATGTAGTAAGAAATCTGTGAAAAAATCCAAAGCACATTTATTATTTTCATAAATAAGTCAATATTTTTATATGAAAAATATAAAAAGATTATCCGCTGCAAGAAAATTAACGTTGGGTCACAAGATATTCTTGCATACTGTGCTTTGGTCTCTGTTCTGTGTGATTAATGTTCATGTTACAGAAATGCTTTGAACTGCATTTTAATATGTGTGTTTGTAGAACTGTTATAGTATTTGTGTATTTTTGACTCTGCTGTGACCCTCCTCGAGCCATGGGGAGAGACGGGTAAGAATTATTTATATATATATATATATATATATATATATATATGGGGTTTTTTTAAATCTCTTGTTTATGTGAACCGTCCAAGGATCCTACAAGATTTGAAGACCAAGATCCAGGAAGAAATTGCCAACATAACGCCTGCTATGCTGGCAAGAGTCATGACAAATGCCACAAATTGGTTTACTCAGTGTATGGAGAATGGGGGACGTCACCTACCTAATTTGATCTTCAAAACTACGTAAAACAAAACTTTAGGTATGCAGCTACATTATAAAAAAAATTCTGATTCATACAATGGGTTTTATTAAGTTTTGAAAAAAGGAAGTTATGCTGCTGCACCCTGTGTGATTTTGGGTCCTGGTTGGGGCCATGATTATTTGACGGATTAAAATCGAGGAGTTTGTAATTGGTTTGGATAAACCAAAAAGGATGGTGTTAGCCTTTAATTGTAAAGGGATTTACAATGCCATTCAATTCACTATGTGATTCCAAGAGTAAAACTACAAACTACATATTTAAAATGTAATGATTTTAAAATGACTTTTCTGAATTCTTTGAAGTAGTATCCACAAATGTTACTTTCTCACACAGTCAACGAAAGGATTGCTCATGTTTGTTATCAAAAGCTATCAGAATTGTATCTCTTGCAAACACTTGAATGGCTTTTTCTGACAGCTCCATAAGGGTTAAATTAGCCTCCTGAATTTTGCTATGTAGTTGATATTGTCTAAAATGAAACAGAGAGCAGAGACACGCAATGATTGGGCTATATTATTACATTTGGATTAATTTTTTATCCATTGGCTCCATGGCTGCTTTTGTAGTCCTCAGTCCCTTCAAATTTTCTCAGACTACTATTCTCTGGCCAAGAAAAAAATAAGTTTCCATTCGTAAAAGTCTTCAAATGTGGCAGCCTGTCTTTTAAATAGATTACAGAATGCTCAGCATTATTGAACTAAAATGGGGAGACTGATTGTTTGCCTGTAACTATGCTTCTTTGGATCATTGTCTGTAAATTCACACTGAAGGGTGCAAAAATCCCATTTGTGTACATCACAGAGAACATAAAGATAAAGAACAGGTTATTTACCTGTTACTTAGGTTTGAGAGCTGATATAAGAACTCAAACAATTGCAGCTTTGCACCCATTTGAGGGTCACAGAGACCATGAAGAGGAACCCCCAATTTTTCAAAAACTAAGCTTGAAATTTGGCCAGTTATTCCCCATCCTCATTTGGGAGCATTCTCAAGGCCAAATATTTAGCAGAAATGCACATTTGGGACACCATCATTACCCACACTGGTGTAAACAGGATCATATAATGGTTGGACTGCTGACATTCAATCTCCACTCAGCCATCAAGTTCACTTGGCTCAGTTTTTCTCACAGGTGGTTTCTCAGATTTTTTTTTATGCAAGGAAACCACAAGTGTAGTATCTTGCACTTCTGGAATGAGAACAAAATAAGCATAGTGAAATAGAAAAGAGGATTTTTTAACCTTTACCATTTTCCTCTTCTTGGAGTGACATAACCAGACCATTTGTTGAATTATGAGAACCAACCTGTTGACACCAATGAAGCAAATAGGGTTTCTAAAGCAAAGAGATACATTTCTACACTGGCTTAAATGTATAGCACCTCTCCTTTTAGAATTAAATGTGATCTGGCTTTCTCTCACTAAGAAACTAATGACCAGGCAGTTTCTAAGATAGAGAGAGGTGCAATAAAGCATGCGTTTCGATATCATGAACAGCGGTCCAGGAAGGGGCGGGGGAGAAGGGAAGGAGCTGGCCTATACTCAAAGGTGGGAGAAGATGTGCTCTTTCCCAGTGGGAAATTGCTGACGGGGTGTTGGGTGCTAGGTTGCAATTGCAGAGTGATATTAGAGCTCTTGCTGATAGACAATCTCACATTCCGTGGGTCCAGTTCTCAACGCCACAAGGAGTGTGTTTGGACCATTTGGATGCTACCCACCTGGCTGATTGGTCAGCAAATGGTTCTGCAAAACAAGGACAGATCCTTTTTCCATAGATGTAGTGGAGAAATCTCTAGCAACATTCCTTTGCAACCAAATACCGTACAACTATCATATCCGTGGAGGGTGTGGATATGTGAAACCTTGGATAACAGCATACCCTACTGAAATGAAGGATATCTAACCTCAGAATACCATAGACTCTAGGACCAAAAAAAAATCTATCATGGACATATTTTGACAAACATAGATAAATGAAACTACCCCACAAAAGCCTATCCCACAAATACAGGAGTCATGTTATTTTAGAAATATTTCTAGCTTAATATCAACTGTCGTTCACCTATTATCCTCTGAAGAAAAACCAATAGGAAGCATACAGATATCCAACCTTACTTGACTATCTAAAAAAATTTCAGATACCCAGAATGATTATTTTTACAGGTATCTCACCCTAATGCTTCACTGGCAGGTTTTGCAGGGGTAGATTCAGTACAAAAGGGAATAGAAAATGAAAAATCCTGCATGTGAGTCTGAGACCCTCTTCTACACTGCCATATAAAATCCAGATTATCTGCTTTGAACTGGATTATATGGCATTGTAAACTTATGTTATCTAGTTCAAAGCAGATAAACTGGATTATCTGCTTTGATAATCTGGATTCTATGGTAGTGTAGAAGGTTCCCTAGACATCAACAGATGTCTAGGGAACATCTTCCTTAGACATCTGTTGTTCAGATGTGGCACATGTGGGACTGTGGCTTCCATGGTTGAATCAATCCACATGTAATAATTGGCTGTATCTGTTTGACATATATTTAGTTTGGATACTTAGCAAAAAAAAAACCCTGCCAACTTGGGAGTCTTTGTCAGTAGTAATGCTACTATCAGTATAACTTATCTCAGTAGAGTTCCACCACCGTGGAAAGATAGTATGATGATGGGGGACTAGGTCTTACATTTGAATAAATCCCTCAAGAGAGAAACAGTTCCAGCATCTTTTCTTCAATTGCACTCCCTTGTCTTTGATATGTCTACATAATGAGAATGGGGAGACAGAGGCAGGGTGACATCATTCCAAGATTTCTTAGAGGTGAATATTATAACAATCTTCAATACAAGGATCAAGATCCCATATGCTTTTAGCACAGTGTAAATGAACACTAGCAATACTATACTAGACCTCACACTTGCATAACTGATCGCTTTTTGGTCATCATGGCCTTGAACCCACCTGTTGCGCAACAGTCTATTAGCTCTCCTCACCCACACCCACCCACCCCATGTCAAAACCGGCTTCACTGGGGACTGCATTTATGCAATCTCTGAAAAGGGCACCCACTTCTGCAACTATGTTTACCCTTGCCTCCAAAAGATTTTGCTGGGCACAGGAAGGTGTTTGGAACAAAAATAAAAAAATAAGTTTGGCTTACACAGTAAGTATGATGGACAGACTTCAGGAAGACAGGATCTTTGTTGTTGTTGTTGACTCCTGAGATCCACTAACCAGAGGCATGTGCCAAATACCAGCTCAAGTGGGACAAGACTAAGTTGTGATAAAAACAGTTTGCTCTGCGCAACTGCAGGTTCTGAATCCACAGATTTAACCATCCATGGCTTGAAAATATTAAAAATTATAATAATCGGGGGGGGGGGGGACATCGATGTTCCAATTTTTTCAATAAAAGAATCCATTTTACTACACCACTGTATATAATGGGACATGAGCACCCACAACTTTTTGTATGCATGGATGACGGCTGGAACCAAAGCCCAGTAGATACCAAGGGCCCATAGTAGGAGTAATCATCATCATCATCATCATCCTCATTAGTGGAGCACCCAGTGGCTAGGAGGACTAGGACAATTTAAATTAATGCCAACAGATTGCATGCTAACCTATGCTACCACACTGCAGCTATGATAGCACTTTAATGGAGTCCCTGATAGTGCAATGGGTTAAACCCTTGTGCCGGCAGGACTGACAGGTCAATGGTTCCAATCTGGTTGAGCTCCCTCTGTCAGCTCTAGCTCCCCATGTGGGGACATGAGAAAAGCCTTCCACAAGGATGGCAAAACATTCAGGTGTCCTCTGGGAAAGTCCTTGCAGATGGCCAATTCTCTCACACTAGAAGCGACTTGCAATTTCTCAAGTCACTCCTGACAGAGAAAAAAAAAGTCATCATCATTGTTACCAGTCTCTCTTTGTGGTTTGAGGTGGGGTACAACATGGTTAAAACAGACAGTTAAAACATTACACTATTAAAATCCATTTACCAAAATACACACAAGACTGATATCAACAAAACTTTTTGTATGCAAATTAACCAATAATAATAATAATAATAATAATAGTAAAAAAAAACTTTATTTATAGCTCGCCCTATCTCCCCAAACGAAACCAACTCCTGTTTTTTTCCAGATGAAGTAAAAAAGTTATTGGGTGTGTGTATGTGTATATGTGTATAGTGCTGCAGAATTTGAAGAGGCACAAATGGAGGGTGAAAGAGAGAAACGTGCCAGGAGGAAGGTGCGTCAAGCCAACCCCGACCGAGACTGCCTTCAACCTGGAAACCAATGCCCTCACTGTGGGAGAAGATGCAGGTCAAGAATAGGGCTCCACAGCCATCTACGGATCCACAAGAATACTAATCATGGAAGACTATCCTACTCGTCCAATGAGTGATCACCTAAGTAAGATATATACACACACACACAGTAGAGTCTCGCTTATCCAGCATAAATGGGCCGGCAGAATGTTGGATAAGTGAAAATGTTGAATAATAAGGAGGGACTAAGAAAAAATCTATTAAATGTCAAATTACATTATGATTTTTCAGATTAAGCACCAAAACAGAAGGTCTTCTAATTTAAATATTTCTGGCTTGATTAGATTTACAAAAAATCAGCAGAAAAAGCAGTTCAATACATTGTAATGTTATGTAGTAATTACTACAGTATATTTACAAATTTAGCACCAAAACATCACAATGTATAAAACAGCTATGGATGTAGACTGCATTGGATAATGCAGAACGTTGAATGAGTGAAGGTTGGATAAGTGAGACTCTATGGTATACACACACACACACACACAGAGAGAGAGAGAGAGATACACTGCTATAGTTAGACAAACAGGAGACAAAAATCCTTGAGAGCCTAATTGAAGTCACTCAGCAATTTTCCAATGGGTCCTGATCCAAACCCTGAACTAATCATCTGAATCAGCTGTTCGTTAGAACAAAGGAACAAGGGACCACAGGAATGTGCTAATTGGCTTATAAATAATCGTCTCGCTCCGTCTACCCATCCATGAACTAAGACTCCATGGCATTAAATATAGACACATATACCCATCCATCCCTCTTAAGATAATACAGTGGAAAAAATCAAGCCAGAAATATTTAAATTAGAAGACCTTCTGTAACCTTGTCTTCTAAATAATACCATCCAGATAGAAATGATTAGTGACTGATCTCTGGCTCAGGGTAACAGCGGCTGAAATCAAATGTGGTTCCAAATTCAATTAACAAAGCCGTGTCGTCCTATGCTTCAAAGAAACACCAAAGGACCTGTTGCTCTCTCTGAGCATGTAAACCTAATCAAAATGGGTTTGTTATATGAATGTTTTTCATGAGCCAGCAATTCCAATATAAACATGTGGCCTTCCTTGCAATGGATTTTTTCGTCCTACTATTGTTCCCCCTCGGCTTTCAGCTGTCTCGGGTCAAAGTACTGGTTTAATCTCCCTTTAACCATGATAGCTAGTAGGTGTTGATAGATTGATCCTCTGCGAATATGTCTAATCCATTTCTGCTCCCAATTATCTTTTTAGCTTTGACAACATCCCACAGCAACAGGCATCTCCTTCCCAACTCTACTCTAGTTGACAGACTCTGCCCGATCCAAGTTTGACTTTTGCTTCTTGTAGCCTGCCAAACTAAACACGCCACTGGAGTTTGAAGTTTATGAAGACTCACCCAATCCACTTTTCTGTTTAAAAGTGATGTTTTTATAAAAGCAGATTAATTTGCTGTATTTTAATACATCTTTAATTCAGCCAAAAGCAAACTTCCTCTGAGCAGATAAGAAAAAATGAAAGCTTTAAAACCTAAATCTGGGTCTATGCCAATGATGCTTGTTTGCTCAAGCCTCCAATGATGAATGTCAAGAAAGAGTCTCAGCACTCAAGCCCCTTCTACACTGCCATATAATCCCGATTATCAAAGCAAGTAATCCACATTATCTGCTTTGAACTGGATTATATGAGTCTACACTGCCAGATAATCCAGTTCAAAGGAGAGAATCTAGATTTTCCACAGCTGTGTAAAATCAGCCTTAGACAGTATTCCTTAAGAGTGTTAAGATGATGAAAACCTAGAATTTCTGGATTAATCTCTATATTCGAGCTTGGAGGTCATCATTAGGGGTTCATCAACATTGTAGAATTAATGCAGTTTTACATCACTTCAACTACCTTATCTCAATACTAAGGCCTCTTCCACACAGCTGTATAAAATCCCACATTATCTGCTTTGAACTGGAATATATGGCAGTGTGACCTCAAATAACCCAATTCAAAGCAGATATTGTGGGTTATTCTGCCTTGTTATTCTGGATTATATGGCTGTGTGGAAGGGCCCTCAGGAATCAACTATATGTTGAATCTCCCACATTCAAAATTCTCAGGACCAGAAATCTATTGGATTTGGGGGATATTTTAAAATATATTCTTATACATAATGAGATATCTTTATGTCGGGCTTTAGTACAGCAAGTTAACCATCAGCTGCAGTAAATCTTGCCACCCAAAAGGCTGACAGTTCGAAGCCTGGGTCAGGGTGAGTTCCTGGCCTTTAGCCCAGTTTCTGCCTACCTAGCAGTTTAAAAACCAACAATGTGAGCAGATAAATAGGTGCTACTTTAGCGGCCAGATATTTAAGGCACCCATAAGGAAATGCCAAAAAAATGCTGTCAACTTGATCAAGGAGGAAGTTTACAAAGGTCTTCATCAGGGAAAGTGGAGCAACAGCACACCTCATGTCCAGAACCGAGAACAGCCTTCAAGATGCATAAGATGGGAAAGCCTATATATACCTCTATCTATGAGGTATATATATCTCATATGTACAGTTGTCTGTCTTGTCAGTATATAATGACATTGAATATTTGCTGTATATGTGTTCTGTGATCCGCCATGAGTCCCCTTCGGGGTGAGAAGGGTGGAATATAAATACTGTAAATAAAATAAAATAAAATAATCTTGCAAATGGGACCTGTGTCAAAATACAAAATTCAGTTATGGTCATATTCATCATATAACCATAGCTGGAAGAGAATGTAAAGCACAATATTTTTTCACAATTTTGTGCATGCAACAAAATTTGTATATGCTGACTCATCAAAAACAGAGCACAGTAGGAATAGTAGGAGGAGAATAGAGGAAGTCACATCTGAATTATAAAATAAACTGCTTTAATTCTACTTTGTCATTTTCCCCATAAAATCTGGGAAATTGCAGTCTAATTTTATATTCAGAATTCTCTATTAAAGTACCAAGTTTCCACTTTCAAATAACTGAAATTTCTAGAAAGCTTCTAGAAAGCATAATTTATGGAATTCTGTGGCCCATATAAGTAACATAATCATTTAATCCTTGTTCTGTGTTGTTGTCCTTGTAGTTCCTTTTCTCCCCTTCAAAATGCAGAAATTCTGATTGAAAAAAGGAAAGAAAGAAAAAAGAATAGAACCAGCATACACAATCTTCACAGCTGTAGCTTTCTAAAACACATGGTTTTATGCAGTGACATACCAGGTAGAAAAATCTGTCATTGTACATCTACTTTTGCTTATGCATACTTTTAAAATAGGTGCAATTTATCGCCTTCTTTAAGTTTTGTTTAAATGCTTTTTAAACATTATTTTAAAATATTATTTTAAAATATTTTGTATGTTAGATCAAGTTTGAAAGTTGATTTTCTTTTCAATCACCTTCTGTTGAATAGTTTGGTCACATACCAGATATTTCATAAGAAAATACAATTTTCAGCCAACTGAGAATATTTGTCATTGTAGTTATTCACTGGAGAAAAAGCCATGGGTTGCACTGTAACAAGTTTCATTTCTTACTGAACTGCATAGGCATCTTGCTTTGTCTTAAAACTATAAAGTGTGAGCAATAAACAATAACAAATCATTCATTTCAAAAATTCTGTCTCCTGGGATTCAAGCTCATGGCATTTGCTTGGACATCCTTCTTCCTCAAACTTATCTTTACTGACTGAAGTTTATTTGATATCTGTAAATATTCAGAGACACTTCGATTACTTTCCTGTACCTAATATTTGATAAGCTTTAGCCCAAATGTATTCTTGTAGAAAACAGAAAACCTGGGACTGTGTTCAATTAGCACATTGCATTCAATTAGCACATCGCATAAGATTAGCAAATCTTATAAGCATTCTTATTCAGAAATCCAAAATACTTCAAAATCCAGAATTGTCCATATGGGTAGATGGAACAGGGATGCCTTTGCTTTTTGATAGTTTAATGTGCACAAATGTTTTACATATAAAATTATTTTAAAATATTGTAGAGTTTCGTTTGTGTGTGTGTCAGGAGCAACCTGAGAAACTGCAAGTCATTTCTGGAGTGAGAGAATTGGCTGTCTGCAAGGACGTTACCCAAAAGATGGCCAGATTTTTTTATGTTTTACCATCCTTGTGGGAGGCTTCTCTCATGTCCCAGCATGGGGAGCTGGAGCTGATGGAGGGAGCTCACCCGTGCCCTCCCTGGATTCAAACCTCCAACCTGTTGGTCTTCAGTCCTGCTGACACAAGGGTTTAGCCCAATGTACTAAACTACTTTCAAGCTATGTGTATATAAGGTATATATGAAACCTCAATAAATTTCGTTTTTAGGTTTGGATCCCATCTCCAATATATCTCAATATGTATATTGGGATAGTTCAGATCCTAATCATTTTGAATAAAGGATACTCAGGATATCCTAGCTAGCCTAATGGCCATACCACTAGTTCTGTTTATCTTTCTCATCACACACAGAGCGGGACAGGTCTCCTGGTACTGTTAGAATGTCATCTCACGCATGCACATACACACTGTTTCTAAACACTTCTAAAACAGTTAAGAGACAAAGTATAATGGATCCCATCAAATGACACAAATAGATCTCTGCTGGTCATCTGTGATGCTTCATCTCTTAACTTTTTTCAAAGTGTTTAGAAAGAGGGGTGTGTGGAAAGACACAGAAGATGAGGAGAAATCATCTTCTCAGCTCATGGTTTGCCCAAAAACAGGAGAAGGCACTTGTTTACAAATCTAGTGCAATCTGTCAGATTTGTTCACGTTGAACCGTTTTGGTGACATGGGGAATGGGTGTTCCTATGGGTTGTGTCGTACCAAGCACTGATAATCCAGTAACCTCCCAAAATCTATCTGCATGATTCTTGCATGATATTTTTATTTAATGTATTCAAGTAGAAATTGTGCAATTTCTGGAAATTTCTACTTTGCTTTCGCGTTTTTTTTTCTTATTCTTACCTGTCAAAATTGCACTTTTGCTACCTTTTAAACTTTAATTCCTTTTTTTTCTTTTACCAGAGGTAATGATCTATAGAGAGCCCAGAAACAATAAGTACTATAAATATATAGTATATACTATGTCTTCCAGGTGGTCCGAGACTTTGGGGATCAAACTCCTGGTAACGTGAGATTTCAAACTTTCATGAATTTGAAATTTTCCATGTTTTTAGAAATAATTAGGAGTTATTACACTCACTCATGAAATAACTCAGAGAATTGACGGTTTAGGGAGAAAAGCCAAGAAATAAGACCATGTGATGGGTTCTGAGAAATTATGTGTTTTGTTTTGAAACGTAACGCAACAAAATGCAATGGTAAGATGTCGTTTCTACCCGCTTTCCCCGCCCCATGGGATGAGGTCCTTAATGTTCGGCAGAAGGAGTTTCAGGAGGTGTAGCCCCCTCTTTGACTCAACAAATAAAGGTACCAGAGACAAAATTCTGTTTTTCACATGGCAACCTTATTCACATCACCACTACTTTGGGTGCCTCATGCCTCTTTCACAACCAAGTTGCTGTCTCAAGGAGTTTACAAATTTAATTGTGGGAAAGACAATAAAAGTAGAAAATGAACTGCAGAAAGGAAACAATAAATATAATGAGGGATGAGTACTTTCATGGTTATGACTCAGTCCAGAACAAAGGGGAACACTGAGAAGAAATTACTATCTAAATTCCCAAGTCCAGGAATCACATATATCTTCTCACCACCATGACAAAAAAGAGGGAGGAGAATATTTAAACAAAGATGTAATTGCCTCTAGCAGCAAAACTTTTAAAATTGCAACCAATACATTTGATTGATATTGTTTTGTCAGTAGTTGGTTGGAAATAGAATGTTAAAAGTGCCATTATGTAGCCATAACAATCTAGTTGACAATCAGTTAGATTATCAGCAGAAGTTCATACTTAATAGATTGTTCCGGCAGTCACGATTATGGACTGGCTGTGCCTCATAAATTCAAAGGTTTGATTATCCACATTTGTGAGTCTAACTTTTGTAGATTTGATTAACCACAGATTTGGTCATCCACATTTGTGAGTCTAACTTTTGTAGATTTGATTACCACAGATTTGGTTATTATGTTCTCTCTAGGAATCTCAATGTCTTCCAGGTTGGAAAGTGACCACAGAATCATCCTGGAGGACTCAGAGGTTCCTGGAAATGTGTTATCTAATTTTTTTAAAAAAGTATTGTATTGGTCCCCTCCCCCACATTCATGGCAGTCCTGTTCCTCTTACCACAGCAAAAGGGGAGAGGCTATCTGTATAATCCTGTGTGCCTTTAACTGAAGTATGTCCTACAGGACTCGGTGAAAACTGCTTCTGACTAAATACATTTAGTCTAAATTATATCTGTATACTCCCTATGGAATTCAATTCTTTGAACAACTAAAGGAGGGTTCTGGTATTGTATCAAACATTTTCAAAGTATAACTGTTACCCCCCATCATAACAATCAAATGCAAATACGCGATCATGTCTGAATGTGTTCTGCGACCTATCTATATCTGGAAAATTATAAAGCATTTGCACAGAATTTATCTTCTTTACTTAATGTAAAAAATAATTCAATAAAAGAGGGAAAGCTCAATAAAAACATCGAGCTAAGGCTGCGTGTATGATAGGTCCTTTTTGCAGAAAATAATGGAAAGCACTTATATTCCACTTATATTCCCTAGCATCCATTTATATTCACTAGCATCAACAAAGAGAAATTGCACTTTTAACATAAATTTTTGAACCAGAATTAATACATACATAATGATTAATTGTGCAGACATGCAAGTATTAATTTAGGCATACTCAGTCTCATTTACATAACTGATTTCTTCATTTATGTAAAGTCAGAAGAGCAATCCAAGCAAATTCTGATCTTGTTTTTAAAGTATAGATTAGCAAACATGTGCCAACTGAATTAAACGATGTCCAGGAAAACAGTAAGGTACTAGAAGCAGGCATAGTTTATTACAGACAATTCTGAAAAAATGAGAATTTTAGCAAAACAACTCAGAAATTCCTTTAAACCACTTAGGTTTAAGTATCCAGTAAACGGGCACATAATTTCTTGTTATTTATTGCAGAATGATCTGTCCTGCAGAAAGCCTTTGCACCCTGGGGCTATAGTGATTCTTCCCCGCCCCCTTATCTCCAAGGCCTTACCTTGCTCTGGAAGGCACTTCTGGGCTGTAATGGAAGGCTCTTGTGGAAGGACAGCAGCCGGCCATTCTCCAGTTGTCACCTGTCTCTCCTGCACTATGGTATCTGTTTGTCCCAGTGTCATTCTTCTTGGTGCCGTCGCTTTTGCTTCGGCTCTGGTTTGAACTCCGTGGACCTGATGTTGCAAAACAGTCAGATTTGTTTCTGTCCTCAGCCTGTCAGTTGCATTTGTAAGTGCTGAGGCTGTCCTGGCTGGTTCTAATCTCTCTCACCGTGAAGGGAAGGCAACATGTGTCATTGGCTGAGACACAAGTCGGGCAGGTTTCCAAAGATAGGCGGGGAGGCAAAAGGAAGGCAGCAAGATGCTGGTAACAATGCAAGGTGCTAAGGAAGACTCACAGCCTTCTTTGGCCAGTGTAAGTTTGGGTACTGAAAAAATAATAGTGGGTTCAGACTGAGCCCAGATAGAGAGGATAAATATGGGAATAAAATGCAGAACTCCTTCCCACCAAAGACAGACTAGTTCCATCCTTACTGAGCTTCCAAAAATTGCTCAAAAGGAAACATTTTTGTCATATATTTAATTGTGCTTTAGTCTGATTATTTTTTCCCATATGATTTTTGTTTGGAGAGTGATGAGGTGTAAAGCAAATTGTCAGCTGTTTCAGAGCGGGCAAATGTTTTCCGAGTTTGTATTGCTGCTGTGTTATCTTGCTCTTTAATATCTAATGATGTTTCTTTTGTCCTAGACTAAGCTATATGTACATGTGTAGAAGTTGACCTTGAGTAAGTTAAGGACAGGTTTTTGGACACAGATTATGGATTTTGATATGACCCATGGATCAGTTGAGAGTCATTCCACAGAGAGACCACTGTTGCCATTTTCCCATCCAGACATTCAAAAAGGACAGAAGTAATGCTGTGTCAGAGAGAGTATATGAATATGTGCTTCTAGGTTCTTCCAGAACGAACTAAACTCTCATATTTTAACACTCTAGTCATTAATGCTTCTATTGACCCACAGGTAAGTCGACCCAGGTTTTTAGGCCAATACTTTGAATAATGTTTTAGACTTATACATGAGTATATGCAGTATTTCTGGATAAATTCCCCAGAAATTTTATTTTTACTCTAAAACATATTGGAGGAACAGAAAGGCTCTTCTAGTCTGCTTCTTTCTTTCTGTCTTCTTTTAAACAATTTTCAACGTGTTGTAGTATAATAAAGCACTATTGAAATAGCATGTTTGCAATATAATGCTAAAATTCAAAGAAGGGAGGACTAAACATTAAAATTGCTCTTCAAATCATAGGGCCATTTCAGCAAAACCACACAGGTTTAAATACGATATTTGGAGATCCCTTTATGTAGATCCAAAAATTGCTACAAGCAACTCTAAAGAATGGAATAAGTTGATACAGAGGTGATGACAACGGGCAAAAGCTGATAGCAAAACTTGATATCAAAAGAACTCCTGCGTCATTGGACTACTCTAGAAGAACTCCGTGGATACTTTTAATATGTAACATGACTTGAATGAGCCAGTGTGACATAGTGGTTTGAGTGTTGGTCTACAGCTCTGGGATGCCAGTTTTCCAATTCTCATGCAATTGTGGATATCTCATTTGGTGACCCTGGATAAATCATACCTACTTTCCTTCAGAAGGAAGGAATGACAAATTAACTCTGAACAAATATTGCCAAGAAAACCTTATGATAGCTTCACCACATGGAAACAACAACAACAACCTGGAAGTAAAGTAAACAAATTTATCCAGGGATCTGCAAGAGCACAAGAAAGAGGCACTGTGAATCAAAGCACACAACTCACTTGAAATTACCTCCTAAGCAATTTTATTCAATTACATCATTGAAATATCTGTTTTAAAGCAAAATCCAAAATGTTGAATTCTGGAATATTTCAGGTTTCATAATAACGGATAAGGAATACAACTCCCATAATACTTTACTGCTTTTCATTTCTTACCTGAGCCACATGGAATCTTCTTCTTCTTTTGAGCAGTATACGGGATACAATTTAAAAGACGCAATCACCAGAGTAGGTTAGTATGATGTAAACACTTTATGCTTACTACCATAGTGATATTAGTGGTGGTGAAGGAGGAAACCGAAACAGAAGCAAAGCAAGTATTTAGAAGCATTCAAAATTACATTAATGTTCCTATTTTACGATCTACATTATGACTGTGCCTTTTCATTGAGGTTCTGTCAGATGGTTTAGATCAAGGGTTCCCAACATGTAGTCCTTGGACCACCAGTGCTCCTCAAGAACAAAAATATTGTCCATGGCCTCACCATTACTACACTGTTGCAACAAGAGCGACTGGCCTCCTGAAACCCCCTCATATTGCCGAGGCAGCAGGGATGTTGGGAGGGGAGAGGCTGACTACCCACAAGAGCTTACTACAACCACATCAGCTCTAGATAATTAAATATCGTTTTCTGTGGTGACTACTGGGTGGCACAAACTAGAGTTGATGTAGTCTATCCAATGCAATTTTCTGAATCAGCACCCCAAATAACCAAATCAAATGTAATGCTGACCAAACACTGATTCATAACCCTTTTGGTACTAATGTTGAAAAGTGGTCGCTGGCCAAAATGGTCCCTGTTCAAGTGGTCCCTGGTCAAAAAAAAAAAAGATTGTGAACCACTGGTTTAGATGAAGAAGCATCTTTTGACAGTTTTCATTTCAAAGGATGAACTGTAAAACTTTCTTAAGCTAGAAACTAGCAAATACAAAATCTTATATGCTTGTTATCAATAATTGCGAAATATTAAATATGACTGCATATCAACAGTCAGTAGCCATCAAATATGATATTTCAATGGTTTTAAAAGTATTTTCCAATTCAATTTAGAGGTTTAAATTTCTGATTGCAATCATCATCATTTAAATTGAAGTACAATCAAATGTGCATTGTACTTCTCAGTAAAACAACCAAAAACAATGGGTAGTGTCAAAGGCATGACATCTAAAATACCAGTGCATATTCACACACATAAAAGGAGGAATAACAAAACCATACAATAAAATTGCAAAAGAAATCATGCATATAAAATGCAAAAACAAACAATGTAACACAAAGCAAACTAACAAATGCATGTAATCAAAATAAACAAGACTGCAAAACAATGTCAAACTAAAATTCCAAAGGTTTTGAGAAGTTTTTGATTGAGATTTTTAAAAAAACAACTGAAAGAACAATTTACAAATGTTCAGGAGGCAATTCCCAGAATGTGGGGCGTCCAATGAGAAAGGATGAAACGAAGTCAAGTAATAAGAAATATTTGGCTGGGAAGCCTCAAGTTTTTTGTTAGTTTATTATAAGTTTCTCAATAAAAAGTTCAATAATGGTCAACTAACTCCCCCCCCCCCCCTGCACCCACAGTGTCAGCACTGATATTCCTCAGCAATACCAGGTCACAATTTTTAATGTCAGATTTTCATTATCATACCCCTTCAACTTCAACCATTTAACAGTGAAGCCTATAACTGTTTCCTGCATTAGTTAGCTGCCTAAATTAAAAGTAGGATAATTGACTACATGAAAATATTCTTGGTATTTTCTGGCCCAGCTTACCTATCCAAACATATCTCCCTCTATGAAACTTCATGGAAATTCAGATCTTCTGGGGAGGCCCTGCTCTTGGTTCCACCTCCTTTGCAGGTACAATTGGTGGGGATGAGAGACAGGATCTTCTCAGTGGTGGCCCCTTGGATATGGAACTTCCTCCCAAGTGACACCAGATCAGTTCTTTTCCTCCTGGCCTTCAGGGAAAAAACTGAAAACGTGGATGTGGAACCAAGCTTTTGGATAATCTATCAGTGCAATATATGAATGTGGAATGGTGCAATAATAACAAGTGGAATGGCCTGGACTATAATATAGGATTATGTGAATTTCATTTTTTAAATTGTTGAAATGTTTTAGCAGTTGTTTTAATGTATATGTTTTATTTCCTGGATATGTCTTGTATGACATCGAATTGTGCCTTTATGTACACCGCTCTGAGTCCCCTTCAGGTTGAGAAGGGCGGGATATAATTACGGCAAATAAATAAATTGGTAGAAAAACTGACAAAAAGACCCATCTCCTGTGGAGGTGAAAAGCTACAAAATACTTTGGCATAATCAGTTAAAGTCAATATTGCCACACACAATGCCATTTATCAAATACTGTCAGTTTCCCCCTGTCAAAGATGAGATGCAGAAATCACTGCATATCCAACACAGACTTGGAATAGATGTGGAATGTATGAATTCTGGCAAATATTTGACACCTAACTTCACAATTGAGAATATTGGAAGACAAATCATTTTTGTCTCTGAATGGAATCTGGCAGTTGTTGCTTGGTGATGACGGAAGGCCTTCTCTTCTTTGCCATTACTTCACATGTTCGAAAGCCAAGGCTTTGAATCAGAGCCCTGGCGATAGCTCTGGTGAATGAGATCTGAACAAGAATCAAAGAAAAGTTATACCAAATAGTCCTACAAATAGCATATGAGTCCAGAGGTCCTGGGAGAAGCAAGGAGTGAGAGAAAAGTTCAAGATGTTGTGTCTGAGTCAACTCGGCAAAAATTATGCAGATAAGAGCCAACCTTCTGGTGGCATGTACTGTGAGGACTTTGTAGATATTTGTGGTGTGAGAGGGGATCATCCTATAAATCCACTTTCTAACATTTGGAAAAGATAGGTCAGCCCATCCTTAGCAGCTGTCTGAGCTATTTATTTACAATGGCTGGCTAAGTTCCTGTTCCGCAGAGGCTTTGGGACATGTCCTACTTTACAAGGCAATGAAGCCACCACTTATTTTACAAGCAAACACAGGAGATGTTTATATTGAAATCTAGAAGCCTAATAAAACATGATTTTAGCAGGGTGTTGAGTGGTTTCTGGCCTGTATGGCTGGGTTCTTGTATGACCAGATCCTCTGAAGATGCCAGCCACAGGTGCAGGAGAAACACCTGGAGAAAATACTGCTAGAACATGGCCATACAGCCCAGAAGCCACACAACACACCAGTGATTCCAGTCATGAAAGTCTTCAACAATACTTATGGTTTTAGTTCCTTGAAATTCACTTTTGGGGAAGAGTGGACCAATTTCTGACTTACTGCAGAATAAAAATAGACAAAGAAATGGCTTCTAGATCTTTGTTGGTAATTTCATAATTAAACTGTTCATTTTTGAGGGAGGTTTTTTGTGTGTCAGGAGTGACTTGAGAAACTGCAAGTCCCTTCTGGTGTGAGAAAATTGGCCGTCTGCAAGGGCGCTGTCTATGGGGTGCCTGGTTGTTTTGATGTTTTTACCATTCTTGTCGAAGGCTTCTCTCATGTCCCCGCATGGGGAGCCGGATCTGACAGAGGGAGCTCATCTGCACTCTTCCCGGATTTGAACCTGCAGCCTGTTGGTCATCGGTCCTGCCAGTACAAGGATTTAACCCATTACACCACTAGGGGCTCCTAGTTTTGAGTTTATGTATCTCTGATATTTTGGATCATCATCATCATCATCAAAAGGCCAGTCAGAAAAAAATGAAAATGGAAACCTATTCTCTAAGAGGTATATTTATGGGAAATTGCCTTGAAGTTTGTGTAGAAGGCAATTCCCTATGATTTCTAATGAACCTAAATAACAATAACAGAAGAAAGACTCAGCATGGTTTAATGGTTTTGGCATAGAACTACAACTCTGGAGATCAGGGTTTGGATCCTTGCTCAGTCATGAAACCTTGCGATTGAGCTTGGGCAAGTTATCCTTTCAACCTCATAGAAAAGCTATGACAAACTCTTCTGAACAAATCTTGCAATGAACATCCTGTGGTTGGATCACCGTAGGTTGGAAACAAGTTGAAGGAACACAACTGTAATGTATAAAAGCCATAGCTTCACCGATTTACAGATTGGGTGAATCTGTAATTGGGTGAAGCTATGGTGATCTCCAGAGTTGTAGGAATTGCACCTTGGTTGTTGATAACACACACACACACACACATTCTACGGGCCCATTTCTCTAAATAATAACTAGTTACTGATAATAGATGATATCCGCTTTATCAGATGCATTCAATGAATGTATATTGATGAAGACAAGTTGACACATGCTCAGCTTCCAACATCACTAAACATAATTCCAGCAATGAGCCATGCCATTCAAAACAAGTGCTAAATCTGGATCTTGATGAGACCAACTCCTGCGTCAAAAAAAAAAAAGTGTGGCCTATCCTAATTAGTAAATTATACCATGTCACAGTAAATTCTGTGGCTTCACATTTCAGTTGCTCGTATCATCCATTTTATTATAGTTGAACGAATTTGTGCCTCTTGCGACCAAATATACATAGTTCCTCCACAAACAGTTGCACCACTCATTATGATTTCATGAGTTAAGTGTTGTTTGTGCTAGCGATGATGGAGTCTGTACACCTGTTAGTGGAACATCCTCCACCAGCAACCTGAAGTTTTTCCGCTCATCTACTGCTGATGCACCTCCTGCTCATATAACATTAATGTGAGTTTGACATACAAACTTTAGTGAAAGATAATACTAATTGCCATGCTGTAAAAAGACATCTGCTGATTGCTATTATGTATAATAGCTATTACAGGCAAAAGAGTAACTTATCAATAGTCAGATAGTCTGACCTTATGGACAGGATCAGAAACATCACACACATCTCCAATTACACAAGCCAACAAGTATTTTTCATCAGATATAATTTTACATCATTCTTATAGAGCTTTTTGCGCTGAATTCAGATCTGTGTTTATTTTTTCTCTATCACGTGTAGTTTTTGATGAAGCTAATTGAATAATTAATGCATTTATGCATTGATATCAATAGAATCCAATTGATATCAGTACATAAAGGCATTAATTATTTGATTAGCCTCATAGCAAAAACTACATGTGATGGGGGGGGGGGGACATCTGAATTAGGCGCGAAACACTCTATAAGAATAATATAAAATTATATCTGAAGAAAAATGCTTCTTGGCTTGTGGTTAATTAGATTCTATTGATATCAGTGTGTAAATGCATTAATTATTCAGTTAGCCTCATTGCAAAAACTACACGCGATAGAGAAAAAATAAACACAGATCTGAATTCAGCGCGAAACACTCTCTAAGAATAATCTAAAATTATGTCTGATGAAAAAATACTTGTTGGCTTGTGGTTACTTAGATTCTATTGATATCAGTGTGTAAATGCATTAATTATTCAGTTACCCTCACTGCAAAAACTACATGTGATAGAGAAAAAATAAACACAGATCTGAATTCAGTGCGAAATACTCTATAAGAATAATCTAAATTTATATCTGATTAAAAATACTTGTTGGGTTGTGGTTAATTAGATTCTATTGATATCAGTGTATAAATCTGTTAATTATTCAGTTAGCTTCATTGCAAAAACTATATGTGTTAGAGAAAAAATAAACCCAAATCTGAATTCAGTGCAAAAAAACTCTATAAGAATGACATAAAATTATGTATGATGAAAAATACATGTTGGCTTGTGCTACATGAATATTATGTGAAATGTGCAGACGTTTTGGTAGACTTTATAGTAACATGCAGACTTTATAGTAATGTACCATTCATCATAATTTTAAAAGTTGACATGATGAAAAAAATCAAGACATTTAAAATCAGCATAAAATGGATTTAATCTGTGCTACTCTCATTTCTGATGATGACGAAAAGTTTGATTTTGTCGGTTTGTGCTATCTGTTGTTAGAGAATAGGATTAGACAGCTACTAACTTCTGCAAATAGGTCTCCTGCAATATATATTTTGTGAGGTAAAAATGCTATCTGGATTAGATAAACCTTGAGTCTGATCAGGCAAAACTCTTGCATTCTGGTAAGCATTTCTGACAAATTGGATGCATTTATTTGAACCTTGTAAACATACCACACCCATGTTTCCATAGCATTGATCCATGGAAGATAAAGTGGGGCAAACTGCATTAATGCTACACTGTAGATGTACCCTCAGTTAGTTTCTAAATTGCTACAACATCCCCTTGCATACTGATATTTCAGCATAACATGACTTACCGTCTCATCAGACAAGGCTTGGGAAGCATCCTAGGACACTTCCCTGCCAGTCCAGTGATGGATGGGCATACTGCCCATGCCATGATGTCACTGGACTTCCAGCGGAGGCCAGCCCATTAACATGACATTTCCCTCCCAACATGGAGCCACCACGGATTCTCGCTGCTCTGGTGATGCTTCCCACGTGTGATGGGGGAAGTGTTACTGTGAGGGAGCGGTAGCCTATTGCCTTTCTTTTCTTTGGTGAAGCCAGGTGAAGCAAGATGTTGTGCCTGGCCTTTGTGATAAACTCATATGTTCTTGATTTCTATCATGTGGTATTTTTCTTTTGCCACTACTTTCCACTTTTCCAATAGTTATGTTTTCTGGTAATACGTCCAAAGTATGACAGCATCAGTTTAGTCATTTGGGCATGCAGCAAGCATTTGGGATTCATTTACTATAGGACTTATTTTTTTGTTTTTTTGTTTAAAATCCAGAGAAATGAAACAATGCAGAGACAGAAACATTGTTCAACTTGGCCCTGACTCTTTCTGATTTAAATTTACACTTGGATGATCTGCAAGGAATTTATATGTATTTAAGACGTGTATGCTTACGTATTTTCTGTTCACAGTCAACAATTCAATTTTTGTTGCTCTGACTCAGTGAGGGTTCTTAAAATGGCTGGACCAGGCTGGATCTATAATCCAGTTTCAGAATGTGAAGTAACTGCATCGAACTTGATTATATCAGTTTACACTGGACTATAATCAAGATCAATCCACATTATGAAACTGGATTATAGAGCAGTATAGATGCAGCTTCAGTTGCATTCAGTGGTATATGTCATTTCCTCTTCCCTCATCTCTTTTTAAGTTCTGTTTGATTATTGATTGAGCATTTAAACCACAAGTACAGATAATAGTTCACCAAACTTTCAATGAATTTAATACTAATCTTGAGCTAATCCATAAACATAGCACAACAGTAACTAATATCCCTTCAAGTGGAAATATGGAATGTTTTTGTTGACATCGTATCTCATACTTTTATTTTTTAATAATAATTTAATTTATTCATTTAATGTATGAAATATATGATGGTGTGTATATCACCCTGAAATCTTTTGATATATGGTGCAATAGAAATAGTTTAATAAATAAAACTGGTAGATATATTATGTTTCCCGTGGTTCATGCATTTAATCTCTAAATATCAGGCTAAATCCAATTGTTATTCACACAGTAGAGTAGTCATTCAAACAATGGGATTTTTATGAGTGGATTTAAGGAGTCACATTTGTTCAATAGATTGATTCTAGTTGGAGCTAATTACCCTCCCTTTTTAGTTTATTCTTCTCTTCTTGATATTTATTAATAATAATAATAATAAATGTATTTGTGCCCCGTCACCATCTCCCTGAAGGGACCCGAGGTGGCTCACAAAGCACTCCAAAGTGCAGCACATAAGATAAACAATACATAAACATAAAAAAATAACCACATAAGATTACAATCACAAACACACATAAAATATCACATAATAATAATAAAATAATAATAATAATAATAATAATCAATAGATTGATTCTAGATAGATAGATTGTTCAATAGATTGTTTCTAGTTGGAGCTAATTACCCTCCCTTTTTAGTTTATTCTTCTCTTCTTGATATTTATTAATAATAATAATAATAATAATAAATGTATTTGTGCCCCGTCACCATCTCCCTGAAGGGACCCGAGGTGGCTCACAAAGCACTCCAAAGTGCAGCACATAAGATAAACAATACATAAACATAAAAAAATAACCACATAAGATTACAATCACAAACACACATAAAATATCACATAATAATAATAATAATAATAATAATAATAATAATAATAATAAAATATTAAAATTCATAAAACACAGCTGTGCCTTCTGCATTCTTTGTGTCTGTATTCTTATTTGCCTTGTAGGCTTCCTAATATTTTCCCTCTTTTTTCCCTTCAGCTTTCTGAAAATTAGTTTTTATATTTCTTTTAATTATTCCCATGGTATTGTTCTACTTTTTTGTAGAGTCATAAATAACTGTATGGTAACATAGTTCCCGTATGGTTCACTACTCTAAATTGTCTGCGTAATAATAAAATTTCAAGGGGCTTTATCCTGTAGATTATTTTAAAATGTCTTTTCATGCTCCATCCTAACTGCTATTGTCTTAATTAGGAAGGAATTGTGAAGCGTCTCCTCTCTTCATTTTCTGATCCTGTCTTTTTTTTTCTTATGTTTTGGAACCAATTTTGCTCACGCATCTCATAAATGTTTGGTCATTCCCGCTGTTTTTGTTTCTTTTTTAGTGTAGTGAATCCTTTGGCTTCTTTTTGTTCTACTATATGAAGTATCAATGTTGTTATTGTTCAATCCGTAGACTTTCAGTTATTTGTATTTATTTCTAGTGTTGCTAGAATGAAAACTGGGGAAAGCTCCTGTATTTTTAATAGTTGTATACAAGAGGGAATTTCAGCAGGTATTGTGTGCCACACCACCAGCAGGTAACAGGCAACAACTGGTGAAATTCCATCTTCTATAGAATCATTAAAGGTATGAGAGCCATCTCTGGGTTTCACTCCGGCAACACTATCAAAAGCTTTGTCCCTGCTCCCTTTCTAAGAATATGAGCATTGTACAAAAAATCAAATTTCAATCCAGATTTCTAAAATATGAGCAAATTAAATATAATAAAATTTAACAATGCAACAGAGAAGGAATCTTAGGGCTTATGAGAAGATGGAAGACTTTTTTCTTGCAATTCTTTACATTCCATTTTGTCACTATTGGATTTACGTTTCCACACTATTCCTAAAGCAAAACAATTAAAAAAGCAAAGGTATTCAACTCAAATATCACAACTCACCAATAAAAAAGATGTTTATGACCTAACAATAATCAGTTAAGTTATCGGTTTGATTTCTAGCTAGTAAAATGACTTGAACTGTTCTCTTTATGCTTTTCTTTAAAATTCCACAGCTGTTGGAAGACTTTCTTCATGCGCAACTGCTTGGCTTTTGCATCTGGAACTGAGCTAAAGTACTCTTTGTCACGGTTACTTAAAAATTGGAACAGCTGCAGCAGACCTTAATGTGAGCTTTAACCTTTGAAGCAAGCTTTGAAATCAATTTGAATAAAAAGTTTTAAAGTCAGCAGGAGACTTTGTGAAATATAGATTTCAGACAATGTTTCAACTGCTCTGCATTACATCAGCGGTTCTCGTAATAAATATTTCACACATTTTATTTAAGTTCAAAATGCAGCAAATAAGTCTGAATAAGTCATGAAAGTCGAGAGGTTTCCTGTTTTAACGAAAATTTTATAGGGTTACATACAGTGAATTCCAGCACGAAAAGCACCAGAGAGCCTGCTAGAAGATGTGTGTTTCACATTTTTTTTCTTGTTGCGTGCGTTCAAATCATGAGAACCATAAGGTGAACCTATCATAGGGTTTTCCTGGCAATAGTTGTTCACAAAAGTTTTGCCATTTCCTCCTACTGAAGTTCAGAAGAATGTGACTCACTTAAGGTCTCCAAGTTGGTTTCTGGGGCTGATCAGAGATTAGAATTCGCTCTCCTTTTTGTTTGTTTGGAGGCTTTTCTTGCTGTATTTATATCTGATGATTCTGATGGAATTGATTGAGCCCACAGACGTTTATGATAGAAATGTCTTCTTAACAAACACAAATCCACTCCAAGTCATAGTACATAAATCACAAAGGTAAATTTTTTTCAGCTTATATAATGCAATATTAAACATATAACCAACTTATATAATGGAGCATTGAGCAATATACAGTGAACAAAAGACTGTTGTTTATACAGTGATTTTACATCAGTAAAAAAAGTAGAGTCTTTCTTGCTGTAAAGCAGACTTCTCTTAAGGGCATAAGATCCCTTACTTTAAAGAAAGATACTCCTGAGTGAAGTTTCCAGTCCCTTTTAAGAGGATATCCATGTAGAGGATTTCCAGACCGGTTTCGACTAACGTCTTCCTCATGTGGAGAAATGTGAAGAGTACAATGAAGTGGACATCAAGTTCTCCAAAATAATAATTCTTCCTTGGGTGGTAAGAATACAATGAAACAGTGGATCTAAAGGGAATATACAAAAGTGGCTAGAACATGTCCCAAAAGGGATGAATATTTCCATATGTTGCTAACATGTAAGGTGTACATAAGCTTGCTACAGAATCAAACCATTGCAGAGCACGGTTTAGGAGAACCTGATGTAAGTACTTATGCCTCTCTTGTTATGTACATCTTACATGTTAGCAACAAACCGGTCTGGAAATCCTCTACATGGATATCCTCTTACAAGGGACTGGAATCCATTGTCTTTTGTGTAGAAATTTCTTCTTCCCATTGGCCACCTCATCACATAGGCACCTTGGAGCCCAGCAGATGCCATCACATGATCTACAACAATTTCGCTCAGGGATCTGTAAAGGAAGCACCCTGGCAACATGGCAGAAGGCTTCCCTCAAAACACTGGAGGTTTCCTGTTTTCCTTAGACAAGAATGGGGCCAAACTGCACAGAAACGCTGCCCCACTTAGGATGGGGAAGAGTTATATTTGTAGGTGAGGCAGGTGTGGGATGCTGTGATTGCCCTGTTGCTCCACCATTCACCACGGAGGGACCTCATTCATGTGATAAAGTCCTATAATCTCAAAGGAGCTACTGACAAAATCCTTTGTGACTCTTTAATCTGACTTACTAGTTTTGACTTGAGCTCCACCGGTACAGGAAGAAACAGAGATACGGGTAACATGTTCCATTTTTTTCCCTCTCATGTCAAAGGCACCACCAATACTGAGCCCAAAGTGGCACCAGAGCATACTGGTTTTGTACTTTAGGAAGACCATCTCCTGAGGGTGCTGCAGCAGGAACAATTAATCTGCCTTAAGAGCAAGGCTATGTTGAGATGCTGACAGTTATGCTTATGTAACTTTCCTCCAGAGCTCTGTGAGGCTGGCAAGGGGACTGAGGTGCCATGCATAGATTCCACCCACGGACTCATGCCCAGGCACTGATGAAAGAACCCGGGTGAATGATTAAGACTTTCCAAGTGTGTGAACACATTCAGAAAAATCCACTTACCCATCAAGTAACATACACTTTGGGCTCTTCCAGACAGACCCTATATCTCAGGATCTGAGCCCAGGAATTCTGTTTAACCTAGATTATCTGGCAGTGTGGACACATATAATCCAGTTTAAAGCAGAAAACCTGGGATCAGATCCTGGGATATAGCACCTGTCTGGAAGGACCCCTTGGCATTCACAAGGGAAAGCTCTACTTCTGGAAGGGAGAAGTTGGAGTTACCAGGTAGCAATTTTCTTCCACTCCACACCAAACCTAGCTGCCATCTTCAGTGCTCCATCGCTTCAAGAATTAACATACATTATGATATCTAGTGATCCAGAAGACACATCTCATCTTCCTTCATTACAGAGGTGATGTGCATTTGGTCCTCAAGATGCTTTGAACTACAGCTCTCATTAATCTTTCCCATTGGTCATAATGGCTGGGCTTTCTGGGAGCTGAAACCTAAACCATTCATATAGTTAGAGGATCTCCACATCTGCTTTAAAAGTGTTCAAATTATTATAGCATGCACAGATTTTCTAATTCTTGCATGGCTCCTCAGTTACTGTGTTTTACACAGTTCTTGGAGGTCATTTAAGAGTCTTCTCTGTTCTTGCAGTTGGTCGCCCAAATATGACCCCCAAATCCTGATTCCATGCTAAACCCCCAACTCCTTTTAACATCTGGGCTTGCTGGGAATGGAAATTTCCTGAGGGTCTATTTCTGGAGGCTGTGCTCTGTCAACAGCTCTTTGGCAGCACATCGACTTTGCTCCTGCCAACAGAGTATTATTGTATTGAATTGGGTAGTCTAATGTCAAAAAGAGAAGGTACCCAGTTGCTATGCGCCAAGCGCCCCTAATTATAAACATGAATCGTTCCAAGAAAGCCTCTCAAGGGTTTAGAGAGTGGTAAAGCAGGTGGATTGGAGTGTTAGTTTACTCTGAGTGACCAAAAGCAAAGGAATGACAAAATCTTGCTCCTTTCACAAACAAGGAAAAAAACGACATTTTACCATAGTAGGGTTAGCCAATTAAATGTGGTGAGGTGGGAAAGAAGCTACAAATGTCTTTGCTTTTCTATGTAATACGTTTTCTTCTGGTCAGCCTACCTTGGATGAAGAATCAAATGCAAAAGGTGATAAATAGCTCAAGCATCAAAAGAACTGGCTGTACTCTCAAGAAGACTCAGTGGTCTTCCAAATTTAGTGTTTCATATTAGCAACCTCCAGAGACCAGGCATTTTATGGTCTAAAAAGGTTCATGGGCACTCTTGATACCTTCTTCTCTCCTTTTTTATTTCTCCCATTCAACCCATCAGCTCTGACTTGGCCACAGTGGTCCACACTCTTGTTACATCCTGAATAGACTAGTACAATGTACTATACATGGGGTTGCCTTTGAAGACTGCTCAGAAGCTTTGACTAGTCCAACGGTCGGAAGGCAGGTTGCTCATACAGAGAGCATACAACACCTCTGCTACACCAGCTCCACTGGCTGCCAAACTGCTACTTCCAGCCAAGGTTACCTGCCCAAACATATCTCCCATTACAAACCATCACAAAGTTTAAGATCAGCTGGAGAGGCCCTGCTCTTGATCCTACCACCATCACAAACGCGACTTGTGGGAACGAGATACAGGGCCTTCTCAGTTGTGGCCCCTTGCCTGTGGAACTCTGTCCCCAGTGACATCAGATTGGCTACCTCCCTCCTGTCCTTTAGAAAGAAACTCAAAACCTGGTTATGAGACCAAGCATTTGAATGATAGAGGCAGCAATCAAGACTAAGACTCAAGTGATATGAATGACAATGAACTGACCCGAACTTGGATTTTAAGCCTGCGTGATTTTAAACAAATGCCTTATTAATGTAATGTTTTAATGAATTATTTTAAATGTATTTTTATGAATGTAGATGGCACTGAACAAGTGCCTGTTGTGAAGCTGCCCTGAGTCCCCCCTCGGGGGTGAGAAGGATGGGATACAAATGTACGAAATAAATAAATAATTAATAAATAAATCTCTCCTTCTTTCTGTTGTATTATGGTTTCTGCTTTTTCTTATAAATCTCTTGCCATTTGTCCCTTTGGGGGAAAGACTGTGTTCTGTTTGAAGGAAAAGCACATTGGTTGGGTTTTACTGTACTACCCATGCTGTTTTGTACCATCATCTCAACCGGTTTCCAAGTGTTCATCTTGGAAGCACATCTGTAGCACTTGTAGGAGTCAAGATGTGTGGCTAAATGTGCAGGCACCCTTCTGGCAAATTGTTTTGCAAAAAAATTAGGTTATGTATTGTTATGTTGTGTTTGAGGCCTTGGCCTTTGTAAGCCGCATCGAGTCCTTCGGGAGATGCTAGCGGGGTACAAATAAAGTTAATAAAATAATTTGGCCCAGCTTTTCAAGCATGCAGTGAAGCAAGGGATCGAATAGAAGGGATGGATAAGGGAGTCACACAAACAACAAAATGGGATAAGGTGGGCTATATTGTCACGGTGCAAGGTGAGTTTAAAGATGGAGTAGGAGGAAAGAGTGAGTAATGGAAGCGAAGGTGTACAAGAAGAGATCTTTCAAGAGATAGGAAATGTGAGCATAGGAAGTGACAGAGAACAAAAAGTGAGGCATGGATGGTTCAGAGATGGAAGGAATCAATTATCCCAATGCCAAAAGGTCTAATGAAGATCTGTGAATTAGCTGAGACTGACAAATTGATTATGCTGATTAAGCAAAAATCTTTAAGAAAAATTAGGTTCTGTTCCTTATCTTTTCACAACAATAACAGGAATGTTTATTAACGGTGGGGTTCATGAATGAGTAGAGTGTTGTCTAAATAAAAGTGTGATTACTTTTGAAGAGACTAGACCAATGAGGAATAACAACCCTCATATAGAGAGCTAGAGGTTTGTAGGGCTATTTTTTGTTTTTTGTGTGTTTTTTCTTTGTTCTGTTTTTTTGTCATTGTTTTCTCTTTAATTTTTAAGTATTTGCTTAATTGTAGGTTAGTTGTAGCAGATAGTATGTAGTTGTGCACTTTTGGTATATTTATATATCTAAAAAGCTTGATGGTGTGTTTTATGTATTTTGTGTGTTTCCTCAATAAAAATACTTTCAAAAAAGAATTGCAGCATGGTGGCTTGCTTGCATGCTGGTCGCTTCTGTGGCGAGAGAATCAGCCATCTACGAAGACGTTGCCCAGGGGACGCCCGGATGTCTTGCAATCCTGTGAGGAGGCTTCTCTCATGTCCCCCATGAGATCTACAGAGACACTCGCTGGAACACCTCAGCAAGCGAGAGTCCAAAAGTGGCAGGCTCAAACCCAGCACCTCAACCAATGGCTGATACCAAATGAGAGACTCCCTCCTGGGCACACAGAAGACTGGGCGACTTGGAAGGCACTGAACAGACTGCGCTCTGGCACCACGAGATGCAGAGCCAACCTTGAGAAATGGGGCTACAAAGTGGAATCCTCGACATGCGAGTGTGGAGAAGAGCAAACCACTGACCACCTGCTGCAATGCAACCTGAGCCCTGCCACATGCACAATGGAGGACCTTCTTGCAGCAACACCGGAAGCACTCCAAGTGGCCAGATACTGGTCAAAGGACATTTAACCAACTACCAAACTCACAAGTTTTGTATTTGTCTGTTTGTTTACTTTGTTCTGTTAGAAATGTAATATAATGGACTGGTTGCTCTGACAAGACAAATAAAAAAAGCATGGTTGCATTGCAAGGTTTCAAAGAAAGGGATGGGAGAGAGTCAAAGTGCACTTCAGCTTGCTTTTAAACATGTTGCACCAATAATGCACCATTGGTTAAATTCAACTGATGAATCTGTCCTCCAGGAGGATGTTCTTATATCATCTGTCTTTTCCGCTCAGCTTTTGCTTTGCTTTGGAAGGAACCAGCTGGAGGAAAGAGAGGCCAACCTTCCTGGCCTCCTTGGTAAGGTAATTAATACTTGACAGCACATTAGCAGCACCTGGGCTTGGCAGAAGGAAAGGTCAAGCATGAGGCCATATGCCTGCAAAGACTTCCGAGTGACCTGCCTCTGAGGCCCTGGCTAATTTCTTTACACATTATAAGGAGACTAATGATTGGGAGACAGATTGGAGGAAGACTTTCTTGACAGAACCATAGATGGGAGAAAAGGTAAATCATGTGCCTACTGACATGTTCAGAGCATAGGTGAAAAGCTTTCATTTCTAAGAGTCCATGTCCAACTGTCAGTGCTGAGAATGATAAAAGAGAATCTTAGTTGTGTGCAATACCTTATGAACCAAAACTTCTCAGTGGGGTAAGGTTTGTAAGTCTCCATGGGACTTACAAAACGGTGTCCTTCAGATATCTTAAATGACTTGCATTTCTCATCTGAGAAATGAAGAACAGTGTCTGATTACTACATAACATCCCATACCTTGGAGGACCAGAAGAGCATCTGGCCTAACTTCTGCCCTGAAATCCAACCACTAAAAATGCCATACCATGGCCAAAGGTAACATGTGTTTGCTCCAAATCTTGGGCTTTCTAAAACCAAGCATCTATAGGACTCGAAGTTAGTAATCGGACTCCAATAACCTGCTGGTGAACCTCACTCAATACATTTGAGTTACAGAAATTTGTCAAAAGGATTGACTCCCTGTTTACCAATTACCACAGCAAAAACAACAGAATAGAGGGTGGAATGTAAATATTTTAATTAATAAATATTAAGTGATGAGTGGCTCTCTGAGTAGTATTGTGCCCATCTCTCTAGGTCTTGCATCGAGAGACTTTCCCTTGTAAGGCCACAGTTGCCCTTGTGGGTACTATTGAGGCCCCTTGCTGTCCCCTTCCTCCTATGGAGAAGATAGCAGACTTCTTTTCAGTGAAATCTCCAGGAGCTGTGAGAACTAATGCAACAGCCAAGGGGCAGTGCAGTGCAGAGCAGAGTAGTTGCGAGGGTCGGAGGTATAAATAGATGTGTTGTGCTGTAAATAGCCTCCCGGGTGGCCATGCTGAGTGAAGGCCTGATGACAGAAGGACGTTCCACAACACACCAGAAGGAGACCCAAACAGCTGTTGCTTGGGGGCTACTAGGGATGGCTAAAGGCAAAGCCTTTAACAATATTGTGCCTTTTTTATTGGACTGAGATCTCTTTTTTCATTGTGTCTCCCAACTGCAATTTCTAACCAGTCCATGAGCAATCGTGGAGTGTATAGTCTCTGAAACCTTTTATCAGAGTTTGGTTCAGTTTGCTCTCAGTGTGGTCTGTAGCATGAATTGTGCAGAGAGTTCTCTGTTGGCAATGCCCTCCTTGGAATAATATTGCTGTTGACATATTACTGGCTGCAAATAGGTGTTTTGCTCTATCAGGGAGGAAGCTCTTGATAGCTGCTTAGTAACCTCCCAATACAACAATTTCCAACAGGACTTAATTTCTAAAAGGAGAGGTGTGGGGTTTAAGTTTACGTAGATGGGATGATGACAGCGTACATCATCAGGGTACATAATGACTTGTGAGCAACACTGACGTTTATAGGCTTCTCTTTGCTGAAGTTAAATAAAAAATGGGACATCATATCATTCAATATGTTACAGATGAAAACTGGAATGCACAAGTTGAGCAATAGGTGCTTAAGAAGGAAGAAGCTGTTGATGAGGAAAAACAAAGAAGCGAGGAGTTGTTTGCATTTGCCTGAGTTAACAGGGAACACTTTCCTGCCTCTTCTCCTCCAACAAAGTAAATTCAATCCGAAATACTTTGGCACTTTGTACTCAGGTTCCAGCAATTGACATCACCAGATGGTTTTTAAGCCACTGTTTTTAAAGTAGATATAAGTGATTTTAACGTTTGTGTATATTTATGGTTTTATGTCCCGGCATTGAACGTTTGCCTTATATATGTTGTGCTCCCCCCTGAATCCTCTGTAGGGTGAGAAGGGCTATATATATATATATATATATATATATATATATATATATATATAATAAAATAAATGAAAGGGGGAAAGTGGCCCAAAGGAGAGAGAACCCGGGTAATTCAAAAGTAGGTGAAAAATTGGTATGTCAGGAGATGAATTGCAACACAGTTAGAGAGTACAAGATCGGAGGACATGATGGCCAAGGATTCTTGAATTGCTTTAATTTAATGTGTCAGGAAAAAAACAGGTGCACCCTTTGTCCCCAAAGATCATATAATCTAGATCTTGAACATCTAATATAAAATGATGCACTCTGTCCTGGGCTCACCTTCTCCTAATTTCTACCACTGAAAATGGACTGGTTCAAAAGCAGAGAAAGTGGTTTGTGTGCAAATGTTCAATTTCAAGCATTTCCACTTAAGCTGCAAAAAAACCCTCTTCTTTGAAATCCCAAAGAGCCACTGTACCTATTAAGCAACTATTGTTCATTTATACTGTATATCCCACCCTACATTCTGGGGTTTGAGATGACATACACATATGAAAAATATTTAAAATTTCAAGTTAAGGATTTTTCTTGTACTTCCAAACAATCTCTAGTTTCAAGACAGAACTGCAACTTATCTCTATTGTTATTGTGTGCCTTGAAATCATTTCTGATTTATGGTGACCCAAAGGCAGTGGTTCTCAGATGTTTTGGCCTTCAACTCCCAGAAATCCCAACAGCTGGTAAACTGGCTGGGATTTTTGGGAGTTGTAGGCCAAAACACCTGAGGACCAAAAGGTTGGGAACCACTGTCATAAGGGTTTTGAATTGCTCAGAGGGATTTAAATCTTGTTCTTCTGGGTCCTGGTCTAGTGCTCCAACCACAACACTATGCTAGATCTTCTACTGTCCATCCATAATGGACACCAGAAATTGAGACATTGGTTGCAGACAAAGGAATGAAATATCTACCAGCAATAGAGCAACAGCTGAAATAAAATGAGGAAATGGTGGTCCTGAGAAAGGAGATGTATGAGCAGAAAAAGGAAACACAATAGGAGCTACACCTGAAAAAATAGCAAGTAGTCTAATGGAAGATGAGCAACAAAAAGCAAGAGAAGTTGAGGTGAATTTACCATGAGCTGCCTTGAGTTCCATTCTTGGGGAAAAGGAAAGATCTACATTAAGTGATCCTGGTTTTGAAACACCTCTATATAGCCATTCTATTTATTTATTTATTTATTTATTTATTCAACATTTCTATCCCGCCCTTCTCAACCCCCGAGGGGGGACTCAGAGTAGCTTACATTGTCAACAATTCAATGCCGCAATGTACAAACAAATATAACAATGTAACAGCAATTTAAAACAATAAAAACAGTAAGTTAAAAACAATTTAAAACATAATTATCAACCCAAATTGTCACTTCCAGTCCAGTTCAACATCCAAAGGCCTGGTCCCAGAACCAAGATTTCAGTTTCTTTCTGAAAGAAAGGAGGGATGAAGCCGACCTAGTCTCTCTAGGGAGCGAGTTCCACAGACAGGGGGCCACTTACGAGAAGACCCTGTCCCTCATCCCCGCCAAATGCATTTGCGAAGCTGGTGGGGCCAAGAACAGAGCCTCCCCGGATGATCTTAAACTATGAGGTAGAATGCAAAAGGAGATACATTCGGACAAGTAAGCTGGGCCGGAACTGTATAGGGCTTTATAGGCCGAGACCAGCACTTTGAATTGTGCTCGGAAGTGGACTGTCAACCAGTGGAGCTGACACAACATGGGGGTGGTATGCTCCCTGTATGTTGCTCTGGTGAGTAATCTGACCGCCACCCATTGGACTAGTTGAAGTTTCCGAACAGTCTTCAAACATATCTTAACATATCTTGAGTCTTCCATTTAATAACCTGTTTTCCTTTCTCTGCCCCCCTTGTGGATTGAAAACAAAAATATTTGCACTAGTGCTTGTGACATGTCCAAGGCTTTGAAGGGCCTCTTGTCTCCTCAAAGCTGGGACAGGTGGTGGTCTTAGCGGAGCCCTTGCATAATGGGGTCATGCGCAAGGCCTCAGTAGGCCCTCTCATGGCTCGAGCAACTCTGCCCTTACCGGCCTCTATCCCGGCACCTGGGCTGCCACTCCCAAGCCATGACGGAGTGAATTAGCACCTCTCCGCTGCCCCTCATCCCTGGACAGCAGCTGCACCTGACACGCCTCTCATTCTTTAATCACTGTGCTAAATATAATGCAGCTGGCAGAGTCCTCACCATGGGGTCAAAGGGATGGGTTCAGGGCCCATGTGCCATTGCACTGCTTCTTTGGCATTCCCAAGCCCAGAGGAAAATCTAAGTCACTCTGAGCAGAAATCGGAGCGAAAAAATGTTGCACCATAGTTTTGAGATCGTCTGCATTTTGGCAGGGAGAAAACAACAAAACCGAGCATAGCCAGTCTCCTTTGGATAGGACCGGGGCACAAGATTGGCAGTACTTTCATTAGGAGCAAATGGAATTATTATTGCTTGATTTAGATGCATATTATCCTAGGAAATGTATTGATGTCTTATAATTGAACTTAGCAACATGGGGAAAGGATGACCATACAGATGTTACACTGCAAATTCCATCACTGCCAATATCTGGCTAGGACAGATGAAGATTGGGAGTTCAGAAAGTCATATGTTCTCTTGGCTAGAGTGCCCTAAAACATAAAAGCAAAAGGGAGAACTTATATATCTATTTATGCTTCTAGCTGTGTACCTTCAAGTCCCTTTCAACCTTTGGCAACCCTAGGGTGAATCCATAACTAGGTTTTTTTTATTTTTGCAAGATGCATTCAGAAGAGATTTGCCATGGCCTTCTCTTAAGGGAATGATACTTACCTAAGATCACCCAGTGAGTCTGGAGCCCCCAGTGGCACAGTGGGTTAAATCGCTGTGTCGGCAGGACTGAAGACCGACAGGTCACAGGTTCAAATCCGGTGAGAGGTGGATGAGCTCCCTCTATCAGCTCCAGCTTCTCATATGGGGAGATGAGAGAAGCCTCCCACAAGGATGATTAAAAAAACACCAAATCATCCAGGCGTCCCCTGGGTAACGTCCTTGCAGATGGCCAATTCTCTCACACCAGAAGCGACTTGCAGTTTCTCAAGTCGCTCCTGACATGACAAAAAAAAAAACAACCCCAGTGAGTCATGACTGATTCATACCCTGGTTTCCAAAGTCATAATCTAACATTCACTTTACTAGACCACAATAATGGCCAAACTGAGACTGCGAGAATGAAATTTGTACCTTAGGCTTTCATAAAAATGAAGCCTTTGGTTCACTCTTTTAATAACAACTTTAATAATGATGATGATGCAATAGCACTTTAAAGGTGTTTGTGCAGGGATGTGTAATGCATGGAAATGTATTTAGATATATGGGTTATTTTGACTCCAGCCTCTGACACAACAATTTAGATCAGAGGTTAAATTGCAATGGAGTCCATAAGAGGAGCAGGGATGATAAGTGAAAAGCCTCTGAAAAAAATTCCAATAAAATGTCTTCCCCTAATTATTTCACCTTCATCCACAAATCAAGGGGAATGTAACTTTAGTACCGGTCTTAGAGCAGGTGACAGTTTTAGAGAGGCCCTATGATTGCTGACTACAACCTCAAGGGGCCTCCCGCCATCTGGGAAACACGCAAGCACACAGGGTTTGGGTTACTAATGAGATTCTTGACTGTTGGCAGCTCTTGAGGAACGATTGACATGGGACCATAGATTGATGATGCCATAAGCAATGTTTTGGAAGAAGAAGCTGGACTTGTCAGCAATATATATTATACAACCTATACCTCTGTTGCAAGACTCCCATGCAGGACATCATGAAGCATGCATTACACATACCTGCACAAACTCCTTGAATAAGGAGTTAAGTTACTTTCCTCTACATCCTACCATATAGTTTTCCAACAGCCAGGGCTCTTGGAAGAGGTTAACAAGTTGTTCCTTGGGGACTTGCAATGGGAAATATGGGCTATGTTGCTTGGATTTGTGATGGGAAGAGCAGATGCTTGTCCCTTGTCCATGGCAAGTAATTGGGGGGGGGGGGGAGAGAGAAGAGAACATATGAATTTGATGCACACCTTCACACCCTTTTAGTGAAGAGTAAGGCTCTGGAACCACCTCTTACAGTTCTGGGACTTGTGGGAGAGGTCTACCTTCAAGGCTGGCCTAGAAATTCACTCTCATTTATAAAGTCATTTATAAAGACTTGAGTAGAAGTGGGTTTCCCTTCCTATAAATGTCCATCTGGGGAATAACCGAATTGTTGGATGTCCTTCAAGTCCAGGTGTTTCACCCAAGCGAAGGGCCCTTCTACACAAGACTAAGGGCCCTTCCATACATTATCTGAGTGTGGACTCAGGTAACTCAGCTCAAAACAAATAATGTGGGATTTTCTGCCTTGATATTCTGGGATATAGGGCTGTGTGGAACCCCAGTTCCTCCTGAGATTGAGTTCCCAACCCAGCTCTGAAATTCTAAGTGCAGCCTCAAAATCTCCAACTTTCACAGGTGAAAACAAGAACATGGATGGCCAAGCAACATCAGAATGTGGTCAAGTTGACAAGAATTATAAGAGGAAAAACACACAAACTAGAAAAAGCTGCAACAGTTGGCTTTTGCCAGAGTGTGCTGGGAAGGGAAATAGTCTGCTCTTTTTTCTGCTTCCTTCTCCCTGCTAAGTGAATTGAGTGCAGGTTACTTTTGCACTTTTCACTCAGTTTGTAGCAATTAGAGTAAAGCAGGGACAATTGAGAAAATGAATGGTACTGTAATAAAAAATAGCTAACATATACCTGGAGTTTCTATAACAGAAAAATATGTCAAAAAAACCTGTTGTTTCCCAACATGTATTATTTCCGGCTGGATCTACACTGCTATATAATGTAGTTTCAGAATGCAGATTAACTACATTGAACTGCATTATATGGCAGCATAGACACAAATACTTCAAATCAATGCAGTTAATCTACATTCTGAAACTGCATTATATAGCAGTGTAGATCTGGCCATGGTCAAATGGGGGAGAAATCACACTGAAGTCCAAAATAGAAGAGTCTGAGTAGTAAGTAACTCGGAAAGTTTTGAAGATCAGTTTTCCTATCCAAGTGATTAAGGGCAACGTCCAGAAGGCCAGTGTGGAGGGGTTTTGTAACATCTACTGCATGAAAATAGCTGCACATTCCTCTTGAGTCAGATACAGACTATGGTTGCAAGGTTAAACAGACCCATTAAGAATAAATCCTCACTAAATATAGTGGACAGTACAAAATATCCATAGGACGATGCTTTTAGTAAGCTTCATATCCTTCAACTGTCTTTATTTCACAGTGCCATCTCCATTGTCATATAATCCAGTTTCAGAATGCAGATTAACAGCATTGAACTGGATTATAAGGCATTGTACTTTCATATAATCCAGTTCAATGAAGTTCCAGCTGCTCTTGAAATAACCTAAGACTTCATCACACACAGTGTTCCCACAGTTTCTAAACACTTAAAACACGAATCCCCATGGAGCCCATCAGATGATGCTATATTGTCGAAGGCTTTCATGGCTGGAATCACTAGGTTCTTGTGGGTTTTTTCGGGCTATAGAGCCATGTTCTAGAGGCATTTCTCCTGACGTTTCGCCTGCATCTATGGCAAGCATCCTCAGAGGTAGTGAGGTCTGTTGGAATTAGGACAATGGGTTTATATATCTGTGGAATGGCTGGGGTGGGGCAAGGAGCTCTTCCCTGCTGCAGTTAGGTGTGAATGTTTCAGCTGATCACCTTCATTAGCATTTGAAGGCCTGCCTGAGCCTGGGAAAATCTCTTTATTGCTATATTTATCTCTTTAATGCTATATTGTTCCATGGGTTCCCCATATGACTCTGTTTCTGAAATATATGGAAATTCAAGGTTGTTAAATGTTTTATTCCTCTGTCTTTAATCAATTTTGTGACAAGTTTGTGTGGATTCAGGCAGGCCCGTAGCCAGGATTTCGTTTCGGGGGGGGGGGGGGGGCTAAAACATTTTCAGGGGGGGTTTCGGGGGGGCTGAGTTTCGGGGGGGCTGAGTCTGAGTGAAAGAGGGTCTAGCCTAGCAAATCTTTTGTATCATTACCCCAATACCCCCATACATATGGGATATATTGAGAATGGTGATCAAATCATGATATTAATAAACATAACAGTTTAAATAATGCACCAGTAAGGCCTTTTCGCGAACCACCATGAGAATTTCGGGGGGGGGGGGGGCTGAAGCCCCCCGAGCCCCTCCCCTGGCTACATGCCTGGATTCAGGTAACCTGAAGATAACTGACTGCAGCACAGAGCCTTTCCGATGCTCAAGACCTTGAGATTCCTTTTTCAGCAATACAGGCCTCTCTGACCCATCGTGTGAACTGCATTCAGGCCGCACATTTCTAAAACCAGGCCCAGGAAACAGACCATCATCCCCGTTCCCTTCAGGAGCATCTTCATGGACAGCATCCCCATTCCCATCTGAGGGATCAACTTGAACATGAACAACATTGTCATTTGTATCATCCAAAGCAACCTGATCATTAGACACAATCACAGGCTGAACAGGTTGACATACAACAGATAAAGTCCCTAGTTTCTCTCCACTCCTTTCATATAATGTAGTAGTAGTAGTAATAATAATAATAATAATAATAATAATAATAATACTTTATTTGTACCCCGCTACCATCTCCCCAAGGGACTTGGTGTGGCTTACATGAGGCCGAGCCCACAATACAACAATAAACAATAACAATAATACAAAACAATAAACCTTAAGCAAAAATAAGCAATAAACATTAACAATAACACGACACGTTTAAAAACCTATGGCTGGGTCAAATGTAATAATTAAAAAAAATTAAAATAATGCTGGGCATGACAAGGTGACATGTAACTGGGATAGAAATTTTGGAGAGGGAAGAAATGTGCAGATAATCTTAGATCATTAATAAAGTGCGTTTAGGGACATATTGTTGGGAGTTTCCTTATTCTGGGAAAGCACACTGAAACAACCACGTTTTCAGGCTCCTCCTAAAGACTGCCAGAGTTGGGGCTTGCCTAATGTCCTTGGGGAGTGAGTTGTAGAGTCGAGGGGCTACCACCAAGAAGGCTCAGTTTCAGTAGTTTCAGAATGCACATTAACTACATTGAACTGCATTATATGGCAGCATAAAAACATATAATTCAAATCAATGCAGTTAATCCGCATTCTGAAACTGCATTATATAGCAGTGTAGATCCAGCCAGAAACAATACATGTTGGGAAACAACAGGGTCTTTTGACATATTTTTGTGGTACCGAAACTCCAGGTATATGTTCGGTAGTTTTTATTACAGTACCATTCATTTTGTCACAGCAACAGGTTGACTATTATGTCTGTTCCTCAGATTACATTTCTCTTTTCTTACATTTATATCCCCCCCCCCTTCTCCTCAAGGGGACTCAGAGTGGATTACAACATCTACATACATAGGCAAACATTCAATGCCTTTATAATTATATACAATGAGACACAAACAAAGGCAAAGGCTTCTCCTTTCATTTCCGGCTTCTGGCGGTGGTGCTCATTTCTGGCTCCGGGGAGGTGCTTTCTCCATTTTCAAGCCTAAAAGCCTGTGTTATTACCTCCTGGTTGTGTGGCTGGCAAGATTGCTTGGAGCATCTTTGCCTTTTTATCTACTCACATTTGCATGTTTTCAAACTGCTAGGTTGGCAAGCAATCTCGCGGATTCGAGCTGTCAACCTTTCAGTCAGCAGTTCAGCCAACCTTCAGGTCAGCAGTTCAGCAGCATAAGGGTTTAACCCACTATGCCATCTGGCTCAATGGCATTTTACTGCTAGCATACACACTGCCTTCTAGATCTTCCTTAGACTTATATCTCTATACTAAGGGAACTAAATACCCTAAAATCACCTGATTTTCAGCTATTAGGATTTTTGGGAGTTGAAGGCCAAAATATCTGAGGACCCACAGGTTGAGAACCACTGTCTTAGAAGATAAGCAGTATCAAACATGGTTAATATCGGGCTGGGAAATCACTACTGAATGCTAGGTGCTGTAAAGTGTTTTTCAGAGAAAGGAACTGGCCACCTCTGAATATTCCTTGCCTTAAGAAAACCCTAAGAAATTAATGTGATCACCATAGGTCACCAGGTGAGTTGAAGAAACACACACACACATATGTACTGACTCTCTAAGGCCACCTTTGACCTTGAGTTGTAACAATAGCCAATTCTGGTGTCACCTGTTTCCATGATGATATAATTGTAACACAACCTCCTCCATACTCCATGCCCATGATATGGACACAGCAGGCCATGAAACTTCTTTATTCTGTTTTCTTGATTTCTTCATAGTGGAAGATTCAAGTTTTTATCCTGTTAAGATCACTTGCAAAACTTGAGTAGACAGTGCTGTATCTTTATATGTAAAAGTTAAAGTATGTATATATGTTGTTTGGTTTGCACGTTTGTTTATATGGATCTTAGTTGGGAGTAACAATAAAATTTAGGCTTACATTGATAGCTGGTTGCATTTTTAATCACCAAGTTTTGTCAAGCAGAGAGATTAAATTTAGTCACCATTTATCTCTCTTAACAGATAAACTTTCAAGCTACATCAAGCATCTTATTGAAAGAAGAGGCTAGAACAGGCATGGGCAAAATTTGGTCCTCCAGGTGTTTTGGACTTCAACTCCCACAATTCCTAACAGAATTGTGGAAGTTGAAGTCCAAAACACCTGGAGGACCAAACTTTGCCCATGCCTGGGCTAGAAGTTCAGTTTACAAATTTGTTTCTATAATATTGTGATGCCATCTGGCGGTAATTATGGGAATTTAATTTCCAAGACTGAATTTGACCAGCTGTTTGACAAAACAATGTACATTTCTAAAGTCATGCTTTCAAAAAATTGAAACCTTAAAGCAATTAGGACCTATAGGACATCCTACATCTGAAGAGTCAGATTGGATAGCTTTGTCGTTAAAAGGCTGAAAGAGCAATTAGATTTTCAGCTATATTCAGTATTTCATTAAGACGTCTTGTGTCAATGTAATATTTAAAAGAAATAATTAAAACCTATTTAATTAATTAATAAATAATAATAATAATAATAATAATAATAATATAGAACAATTATGCAATAGAAATGTAAAACAGAAAGAACCAACCTAGGATTCTTTCTATTTCAAGAGAAAAGTGAAATAGAAGGAGCCAGTCCTTTTATAAACTTGTGGGTAACTTGTGGGTAACTTGGGCAAACAACTGACAACAAGTCCGCTATAAAAGTATTTTATTGTTTGGCATGGATTCAGATGCTGTATACATTACCAAAGGGAATTATCCTTGTTACTCGTTCCAAACCAATATCCACACTTGAGAAAACATCAATTCAACACCTCTTTGGCTATTTTGTTTTTACATGGAAATAAAATCAAACTATGTACACCCTATTTTATTACATAGTATCTGGCCTGTCAGAGAAATGAAGAGGGAATATTCAGATTTGAAAAATCTATTACCCCTTCCATTAAATTGTAAGATATTTTAGTAGAAAAAAACTAATTAGCCAAGTAAATCATCCAGTCATCTATCTGAAAACATATCTTAGGACAATCAATAGCCAGTGATAATTCATTCTGCATTTTAAATATTACCACAGCTAATTTAATTTGTTTTACATCAGCTCCTTTAAATTGGCCATAACCATAATGACTGGACTATGCTCCTCTACAATTTTTCTGCAATATTTGTGACCTCTGTTTATCACATATCTATTACAATTGCATGGGTTGATCTTGGTCCATTTCCCAGCAGAGTTTGACCAGAAAGCATTTTGGTCCCTTCCAACTCTACCTGGACTCAGTGGCAACGTCCTTGCCTTCCCTTTTCATTTTAAGGGTAGCTGTTTTTACCTCTGATCCTCATCCTGCCCATGTGGAGCAGAGGTGGACTGGACTGAGGGCTGCAGTCTTAGGGTAGGCAGTGCCCGCACCAAATGTCGCACCGAAGCTGCTAGCTCAGCTAGACTGAAAGCAACAGCTTCCATTTGGGAACCCTGATGTTGAATGGTGGTAGAGAGGGAGCCCAGATCCCCACGGAGGCCTTCCATTGCTTGGACCAAGTTCCTCATTGCAGGTGATGAACAGCAGAAGTCTTGGTGTTCTTGCTTTTGCTCCTGCCTAATAGGGCAGCCAGAGGGTGACTCACTTAGTTTAGAAGAACTGGCAACAGTCTCTGTCAATGAAATATCCAGCCTTGGTGCTTTAGTCATGCTCAGTGTCGAAACAATATCTGTGAAGCCTGCAAGACAGAAAAGAACCAATGATTGCATTGTGACACCACCATTCCAGCCAGCAACCAATACAAAATAGATTTCTGATTAATACTGTATGAAAAACTGAACTAAAGAAATGTCATAGAATCAGAGAGTTGGAAGAGACCACATGGGCCATCGAGTCCAACCCCCTGCTATGCAGGAAAAGCACAAAGTACCTCCATCAGATTACCATCCAGCTTCTGTTTAAAAGCCTCCAAAGAAGGAGCTTCCACCACACTCCAAGGCAGAGAGTTCCACTGATTAACAGCTATTACAGTCAGGAAGTTCTTCATAATGTTCAAGTAGAATCTCTTTTCCAGAGACTTAGGCTTTGGCTACTGTCATCTACAACTCCTGGTGGCACTAATTAAAATTTTAATTAGTACATTGGCCCTGCCATAGGTTTTTAAACGTCGCTGTGTTATTGTTAATGTTTATTGCTATTTTCTGTTTATGAGTTTATTTATTGTTTGTATTATTATTGCTATTGTTTTTGTTCTTGTATTGTGGGCTCGGCCTCATGTAAGCTGCACCGAGTCCCTTGAGGAGATGTAGCGGGGTACAAATAAAGTGTTATTATTATTTTTATTATTATTATTATTATTAAACTGCTGAGCTTCTGAACTTGCTGACCAAAAGGTCGCAGGTTCAAATCCGGGGAGCAGCATAAGCTCCCGCTGTTAGGCTCAGCTTCTGCCAATCTAACAGTTCAAACATGCAAATGTGAGTAGATCAATAGGTACCGCTCTAGCGAGAAGGTAATGGCGCTCCATGCAATCATGCCGGCCACATGATCTGGAGGTGTCTACGGACAACACTGGCTCTTCAGCTTAGAAATGGAGATGAACACCAACCCACAGAGTCAGACATGACTGGACTTAATGTCAGGGGAAAACCTTTTTCCTTTACCGTACAATCAACAAGTGTATCTGAAGAATTATAAAACAGAGGAAATCTGCAAAACCTAACCAAATCAATGACAAATCCCATTCCTGAATGCTGGGCTTAAGCCTTGCCAGCGAGGCAACTCTACTCTTTGCTTACAACTATTCATGGACTCTTTCCTTAAACAACATGTGACAAATGACATAAGGATTGAAGCAAGGAGACTTTCATGACACTTGTCACACTAAGGGAGCTACTCCCTTGTATGACTGAGGGTCCAGAGCTTATAAGAGCTACAAGGGAAAAAATAGTGTATAACTCTTGCATTAAAGAAGATGCCTTAAAAATAAGATCCCCTTATTTCTATCACAAGTTTTTATCTGAGATCCTAGGAGCCCCCTGTAGCGCAATGGGTTAAACCCTTGTGCCAACTGAACTATGGACCAAAAAGTTGGTGGTTTGAATCTGGGGAGCAGGGTAAGCTCCCATCTGTCAGCTCTAGCTTCCCAAGCAGGGACATGCGAAAAGCCTCCCACAGGGTGGTAAGACATCTGGGTGTCCCCTGGGCAACATCCTTGCGGACAGCCAATTCTCTCATACCTGAAGCAACTTGCAGTTTCTCAAGTTGCTCCTGATGCTTAAAAAAAATCTGAGATCCTTACTTGTTTCACTTCCTGTGTCCCCTGAGCTCACCAAACCATCTTCAGTTTGTCCATGTGGCGAGACTGTGTGTGACACTGGACCTCGGGGCCATTTGGTTGCATTGTGAGCATCCGTTTCATCCAAAGATCTCACATCATTGGGAGGGAAGGTGGACTCTGGTGCCATGGAAGAAGAAGAATGTGGTTAAGAGGGATGAAAATGAAAGCTTCCTCCATCATTCTTTCTCTCCCCCTATTCGGATTTTACTCCAAAGGGAAAAGAAAGTGAGTGAGAGGGCAGCTATTGCTCTTTTTAGTCTATCTTCATTTTCCTTCTGGTGGGGAGGAAGATGAAAAATAGTCACAGTGAATTCAAAGAAGGGGCCAAATGTGGTAGCTTGTCTGGTATCTCATCCCCAAAATCCTGGAGTTGGAGGTTATTCTTTATTATTATTTTTTCAATCAAACGGGAAATAATCCACCACCCTGCACTGTCAATAGGTCAATGGAGAACATTTCCTGAGAAAACAGGAAGCTGCCCAGCTTTCTCTGGAAATTGTACAGCTTTTATTGAAAAGTGCATAGCTTTCCCAACTGACAAGCACTAGGTACTGCTTCTCTGCAACTTTCCCTCCTTTATCCTCTCTAGTGCCAAAGTTATGCAAAAATCATCAGCTGTGAAAAGACAACACAATTGTCAAACCAGCTGGGGGGCTGAGGGGGAGAACCTAAGTTGCCAGAAAGTTGACAGCTCTTAATTGAGAGCTGCAGGAATTTATGGAGAGCAGGAAAGTTGTGAATGTTTGTCAGTTCAACTTCCAGCTGATATGACAGCTGTAACATCTTTTCATAGCTGATGATTTCTGCACAACTTTGGAGCTGGAGAAGAAGAGAGGGAAGGCTGCTGAAAAACAGTAGCCAATGTCTATCAACTGGAAAAGCTTTCCCATGAAATCTGTATCGCTTTAGCTGGAAAGAAAAAACATCCCAGCAAAGCTGTTGAACTATTTACAGTTTTTCCCCCTTTTCTGCACCAATTTTCTTTTTTCCTTTTTCCCCCACTGAGAATGGATTTTAAAATTCAGGGGAAAGAATCTGGCAGAACAGTACAACAATTTTCAAAGCGATAAGGAATTCATTCGGGAAGTTGGTGAATTCCCATCCTATCCCTAGAGATGGTACAACGGTAGCTACTTACCTATTGGCTGTATGGCATGTAGATTTTTATTTGATTCCTCTTGTTGCTTCTGTCTTGTGTTCTCTTTAGAGTCTGGGATTTTGGGGTAAGTTGTTTCCATGTGCTTTACAGGTTGCATGTTCTCTGTGGCTGTTGGCAGTTCTATCGCCATTGTAGCCTCTAATCTCTTTGAGAACTGAATCAGTTCCTTTACTTCATTATCAGTTGCTTCCCTATTTTTTATCCATGTGGTAGGTTGAGCTTCTGCTACAGTGTTGATGGGTTCTATATTTTGTGTGATATGAGGCAATTTAGACATGTTGCTCCAATGTATGGGGGGCTCCATGTCTGTTGCAGGATTAGCAGTGTCTGTTACTGTAGACAGATCAATTACTGATGGAGTGGTTGACTCGGTTTCTGTCTCAGATTCCAAATCCACTGTGACAAACGGTGACAGGTACTCAGTGGGAGAAGAAGTGGGCTTTTGTTGCCATTTGTGTGAAGATGATGTTGTCTTTGGTGAGCTGGTTGATTCCATCTCTTCACCATTCTGTAGAATTTCTGGGTCAGTGACAGTTCTATCCATGACCATATGAGTTGTTGTGTCTCTTTTAGATTCCACATCTAACATGGTTGAAGATAGTTGAGATGCTGTTGTAGCGTAAGTTGTGTTTTGTTCCCATTTGTGTAGTGTTGTACTCTTTGGGGAGCTGGTTGATTTCATCTCTTCTTCACCATTCTGTAGAATTTCTGGGTCAGTGACAGTTCTATCCATGACCATATAAGTTGTAGTGTCTTTTTTAGATTCCACATCCAACATGGTTGAAGATAGTTGAGATGTTGTTGTTGCGTAAGTTGAGTTTTGTTCCCATTTGTGTAGAGTTGTGCCCTTTGGGGAGCTGGTTGATTCTATCTCTTGGCCATTCTGCAAAGTTTCTAAATCGGGTGTGGTAATGTTCATTGCCCTATGGGTTACTGTGTCTCTTTTAGATTCAAAATCCAATATGGTTGAAGGTGGCTGAGACACTGTTGTAGCGTAAGTTGTCTTTTGTTCCCATTTGTGTGGAGATATGCTCTTTGTGGAGCTGACTGATTCCATTTCTTGACCATTCTGCAAAGTCTCTAGATCAGCTATAGTTTTATGCATACCCCAATGGGTTGTTGTCTCTCTTTCTCTTTTTGATTCAAAATCCAGCATGTTTGAGGATGGCTGAGATTCTGTTGAGACATAAATTGGCTCTTGTTCCCATTGGTTCATGTAGGATGTTGTCTTTGGAATCTTGGTTGAAGATATCTCATGAACATGCTCCAGGATTTCTTGATCAGGCATAGTTTCATCGGTGGTCTTCTTTAGCCATTTATATGTAGTTGTCCTTCTCTCAGGGGTTTTGGTTGACTCCATTTCTTGGACAGACGGCAGCACTATTTCTGTACTAGGGTTTATTTCAACTGTGTTTGTAGGGCTTGTTGCTTTTGTGTTTTGTTCTAGTTCAAGCTCCACATGTTGTATGGGCCTTAAAGGTTTATCAGTGTGCTGTGACTGTAATGTCGCTTTCTCCAATTCATCTAGAAAAGTCTGAGTGGCTCTGGTAGCCTCCGGCACATCCAAGGTGCTTTGCAACTCTGGTCCATCTAAAAGCCTAAAGTTTTGTGCAGTAGTAGTAGTGGTGATAGTGGTGGTAGCAGTAGTTGGAGAGGTAGTGGTGGTTGATTTAGCTGAATCACTGAATGGCTTTGGTAATGACAAACGTTTCCACTTCCCTGAAAATACAAAAGAGATTAAAACAGGTGATAGTTATTCCCAGCATGGTGGGAAATCTCAAAGAATTCTCACAAGACCCAGCAAAATAAGATTCACCAGATTTCTCAGAAGGAAGGCTTGATAGTTAAGAAGTGTCTTTTGATGGATTGTATAATAACCATAAGTTTGAAACATGCATTTGAGTCTAACCCCATTTAATCCAGTTTAACAGGTAATACACACACTATGAGTATTTGATATGGTAATTTCAGAACAGCTGATCATATCTCTCTGTCCAGAATATTGCATTTCCTGTCCCATGAAGAAACGGGGTAGTTTCCCACCTGTGCAGATAACAGAAGCATCCTCATGGTGATTGCAGTTATGCTTGCCCCAGGGCTGAGAACGGCAGCGCCTAAGAGTGAACTCTGACCCAGTGCAGTTGACGTCATCCAACCAGATCGGTCCAGAACCAGGCCCATAACGTGCATTGCCCGGACTGAGAAGAGGAGCTCCACAACCCAACTCACGGCACACCACAGCTGCATCTACCAGATCCCAGCCATCATCACACACCGTTCCCCAATGGTCTTTATACAGAACTTCTACTCGACCTGCACAGGAGCCAGGGCCTCCTACCAGCCGTACCTGCCATTGGCCTGAAATAGAGGGGATTGAAACAGTTTAAAAATTAAAAGCCAGAATATCACATTTATCTATGTCTTGGAGCAAAGGTTTTCCCTTTATCCTCTAATTGGTGAATATCTGTTTCTCTTTCTCAAACACATATATAAGCCAAGGTATCCCAACCAATCTGGATACTGTGATGGTGTAGCTGATGGGTTTTAGAAGTAGGTTAGGAGCACATTCTGTGATGACCTTGAACCAGGACAGATGTGATGCTGAGGTTCCATAATGAATAGATCTCCCAGTATTTTGCCTTTAAGGGCCTCATTAGATGGGGTAAATTTAGCATCCCATGACACTTCCACACTGTCTTGGGGACAGAGCCCCACACTGGACATCACATGACATCATATGACTTCCAGCAGAAGCCCCACCCCAAAGTCAGGTAGAAGCATAACTGCAGATTTCCAATGGAGCCAACAAGGATCCTCTACAGAAGGACAACGCTTCCCATATGTGATGTGGGTAGCACCGCCAAGATTCACCCCGCTGCCCCTCTCTTTTCTTGCCGAAGCCAGGCAAAGGTCCCTAGTCAAATGTGGCTGTGGGAGGTTACCTATTTGTTGTGATGACCACAGGTGAAGAATTGTTGATGTTTTCCAGTTTACATCTCTCTCACATACAAACACCCCAAGCAGCTGTTAGTCTTGTGAGAGAACATAAGGAGAAACACCTCCTTGCCATTGTTCAAGGATATAGATCAGCCTCCCAATTATTTCTCCCCTAGCTGCATTTAAGCAACCAGGAAGGCAGAAAATGAGTTTCCTGTATAAAATACCGTTTGACCTCCCTGCTGGCAGGTAATTTTTTTTTTATTTATGGGAGCTTTTGGATTTTAGTGTGTTGTGGCAAATAAAGCTTTTAATAGGAAGGAGTGCTGTATTTTCATTTTAAGTGTCTTTCAGTGCAGCTTTCAACTTCTTCTAACTTACATTTAAATAGAAATTTAAATTTACTCCTGCATGGCAGAGAGTTGGATCCCATGCTGGGAAACACACAGGATATAAAATAAATACATAAATTGGATTCTACGGTCTGGGAAGTAGACAATTCTCGTCAGCCTCTGCTCTGAAGCCTTCGCAAAACATCAGTGCTTGTTAAAAAGAAATATTATATACTAGCCTTCCCCTGCCACATGTTACTATGGCCCAGTTTGTGTATGTGTGTTTTGTGTGTACATGTGTGTATATATATTTGGATATATGTGTGTGTTTGCGTATATATGTGGTTTTGTGCATGCATTGTAATGTATTTTTTGGCTTTTTAAATCTCTTCCATTATTTTTCAGTGTTTTTATGAGTGATGGTCACTTGTTGGCCTGATAGGTGTATTGTGTCCAAATTTGGCGTCAATTCGTCCAGTGGTTTTTGAGTTATGTTAATCCCACAAACAAACATTACAATTTTATTTATATAGATTCACGTGTTCTCCTTTATTGTCACATGCCTTAGGAACCTGTTCTCAGGCAGCAGTGAAAAAAGATAAATATTCAAAATAAGCATTTAAGCAATGAACAGAACATGAACAATTGCCTGAAGTCCACAAACCTATTTCTTGCTGCTACTCACCACCTAGTACTCTCTCTGCAAGACTTTCCTTCAGCCTCTTTTCTGCATGTGACACTTCATTAGCCACAGGTTCTTCTCGGGTTCTTGAAGGCCGAGTGGGACGTGGGATTCTCCTGGGGGCCACAGTTCGGAATCGCTGAGGTGTCAATGTCCTTGTGAGCATGGCTACATGTTCTTCCACCATTGCAAGTGGCATTTCACCTGTGGAGAGAAAGTACATTATGTAACAAACACAGTCATCAATCGCAACAGAAGCTCCAAATGATAATTTTAAGCAGTATCAGTGTGAGTATAATAATTACTTTATTATGGGAATCCTGTGAGTCAAATATATATTTAAAACAAAAGGAGTTATCAACAATTAATTCCATAGTTTAATGATATAATTAAATAAATGGTAGTCATGGCTTTGGATAGTGTTCTGGGGGAGTAGATACATTCATGGAAGTTCAAGTCACCAATGGCTGCTAGTCAGGCCTTTCCAGATGTTGGACCACAGCTCCCAGGATTCCTGACAAGCTAATTGCTGGGAGTTGCTGTTCAAATATATGGAGTTGCTGTCAAAAACACTTGGAGATTGCATTATTCCCACCCTCATTTTAAGCAACTAGTTGCCCATTGTTTAACAGAACTTTGGACTACATAGGCTTTTGTCTTGTGGATCTTCTTTTGTTCTTATTTGTGACCCATCACTATAAAATCTCAGTTTTGTGTGCAATAAATATGATGTAGAAGAATTTAGGTGGCAGGGAACAGAACGGAGTAGGTGTGATTGGTTTCTAGGGCAACAGGAGCAAATACAGTGGAAGGGAGATGGCTAGAGCAGTTAACATGGATAGTCGGAGAGAGGGGAGAATAATAATGAGATGAGATAAAAATAACAGCAGTACTTTTGTTATCTATACATTCTGTATACTTGCTGTATCCAATGCCCATATCTCTCTTGCTCACTACAAATATTGTGTATGCACAGAGGGATCTTGTAGCATATTTGACACTGTGAGAAAGAAGACGACCTAGGCTGGATTTATACTGCCATATAATGCCGTTTTGGAATGTAGATTAACTGCATTGAATTGGATTATATGGCGGTGTACACTCATATAATCCAGTTCAATCTCCATTATTCTTGTATGCTGACTATATAATGCAATTCAAACTGCATTGCTTGGAAGTGTAGATCCAGACCTTGTCTACTTTCTAAGTTGCATGAAGGAAGTAGACCAGGGAAGGGATGCATCTTAACTGTTGAATTAATACATTTTGACATCTCTTTAACCGTCCAGGATCAATGTAATGCAATTCTTGGAGTTATAGTTTCGTGAGAAGGCTAAAGACCTTGTAAAACCACAACTGCCATCATAACATAGCATTTAGGCATGAGAGATAAAATGGTATCAAACTGCATTGATTCTGCAGTGTGGATGCACCCTAGATCTATGAAAGCTAGGCTTAGAATCCAAGGTGCTACAACATCTGTTTGTATACTAATTTTCCAGACTAACACAACTATATATTTGATTTGTAAATATTCTTATTACGTTAAATTGTAAAATGGTCCTCCTTGGAATAAATTGGTTAGATAACCAGAAGATGAGCGAAGACGTCCAGAGGCCTGCCCCCTTAAAGAACCAGAGTCCCCAAGACTTTAAAACTGTTAAACAGCAAATGCAATTGTTCCATTCTTACCTGAACACACAGCACCAGCATCTTCACTGTGTCTACAGTTGTTTGTTCCCCAGGAACTGGTATGGCACTGTATCAGGGCTGGCTCTTCTCCTTGGCACTGTACATCATCCAGCCAGATGACACTGCTCCCTTCACCAAAGAAAGCACCACCTGGTGCTGCCAGAGCCTCTCCACAGTCTAGTTCCCGACAGACCACCGCAACATCCAGAAGGTCCCACATGTCATCACACACTGTCCCCCACTGCCCCTCATGGAAGACTTCCACCCGGCCAGAACAATGGCTTCTGCCACCTACAAGACGGAGAGCAGGAGCCCCTGCATGGAGAAAGAGGACAGTGATTTAAAATATCTGCAGTGTCCCAATCTCCCATTTCATCTGATTTTTCAGGATCTTCCCAGTTACTAATTCAATGCTGGAGCAGCCATGAAAACTACATGCATTTAAAAATATCGAGCCCACAAATGGTATATGAATGAACAAGGGAGCAACTAATCAATTAATCAACAGATCAAAAAGTAAACGGGTCTCGCATACAGAGTCCCGTACGATCGCCACAAAAGAGGGGAAAAGTGGGGGTCAAGAGGAATAGAGGAATAGAGGAAAAGAGGAAAAGAGGAAAAGAAGAAGGAAAGTAACCCCCACCCCTAATTGACCCAACTATATCTATTATTTTCACTTCTCACTCACCCCCCCGTCCCCGTCCCTCACCCGAATACAAACGGTCACAGGAAAGGAAAGAAAGACCATCGGGAGAGGCAAACAAAGAGGGGAAAAGAGGTGGAGAAGAAGCAGAGGAGAAAACAGCTGACAAGGGAGAAGAAGTAATTGATTAAGGAGAATAGAAGCTAAAAAATAAAAAAAAATAAAAAAAAATATAAAAACAGTGCTATAAAAGAATCCCAAAGTCAAAGTCAACTGAAATAAGCAACTCAAGGAAAGAACTAAAGAAAGGAAAGGGACGAAAGGGACGAAAGGGAGGGGTGGAAGAACCCAAAAAAAAAAAAAAGGAAAGGAAAAAAAAGCGCACTCAAACCGACCTTGAAGACGCGCTGGGCCTCCTCTCTAGATAAGCTGAAAAGCTGAAAACAAGATAAGCTCCAAGGACGTGGGACCACGAGGCGCGCTCCCCGGAAGAGCCTGAGCACCAACCGGAAGAGGCGAACCCAGTGGAATACTGGGAAAGGGGAGAAGGCGGAAGTGGTCAGAAGGAGCAGAGAGAGGAGACAGCAAACGCCTAGAGAGACAGGAAACTGCGGGGGGATGCTAGAGACGCTAGAGATAAGAAAAGAGTAGACAAACCTTACAAACACACATTGAGAGTCCACTAGAGGGAGAAAAAAAATAGCTAGACTAGACAAAGAAGAACGAAAGAAAAGAAGAGGCGAACCAGACAAAGGACGAAGAGGAGGAATCAACACCACAAGGATTAATTAAAGGCATAAATAACGGAGAAAAAAAAGTGAGTAAATAAATAAAATAACAACAATAACAACAACAATAATAACACAAAGAAATCAATATAATTTAAATAAATTTAAAAATAAAAATAAAAATAATATAAAATAAAACAAAAGCAGGGAAAAATAACATAAATACAAATAAACGCACTATACAACAAACATAAGGAAAGATAAAGGAAATAACCCAGCACCACAAACAACGAAAATAAGTGAAGACAAAGGAAGAAACTCAACGCTAAGGAAGAAGGCAGCAAAATAGGTGAGCTAATAAAGAAGTGGATCGGAATGGCCAACCAAAAGATCAAATTGGATCAAAGGAGAGGATCCTTACCAGGATCTCTACCAGAAATTCCAACCACACAAACACCAACTCCAACTAACCCAACGGCCAAAGACATCCTGAAAGAAATTCAAAAGATACAGGAAAAGTTGGAAGCCTCCCAGAAAAAGCAAGACGCATATCAAAAGATTGCGGAAGATCAAAGGATGAGTTTAAAGAAGGACTTAAAGGAAGAAATTACAAAGCTGAAAAATGAGATCACAGCAGAACTGGGGGAAATGAAAAAGGAAATGGACCTAATGCGACAAGAAACAAAAAGTAATCAAGCAAAAATAGACAAGGTCGAGAGGAAGCAAGAAGAACTAACGAAGAAAGTCGAAAATATAGACTTGGCAGAAGCCAAATTGGAAGCCAAACAAATACAACTAGAGCAGAAAGAACTGGAATATTTTTTAAGGTTCAGAAGCATACAGGAAGATGCTAAAGAAAACCTAAGGGAGGTAATAACAACAATAGTGGCAGCAGTACTTGAGATATCAGAAGAAGATGCGGAATCAAACATTGACCGCACATATAGGGTATCAACGAATTATGCTAAAAGGCACAAGGTGGACAGAGACGTGGTAGTCCAATTTGGGAGAAAATTTGTAAGAGATGAAGTTCTGAGAAAAAGTAATCAAAACCCACCGTATTTCAAAGGAAAGAAGATAACTATCTTAAAGGAACACGCGCAATCAGTAATACAAAAAAGAAGAAAATACTCAATGCTTACAGAAGAATTAAGGAGACGTCACATCAGATATCGCTGGGAGAAAGGGGAAGGACTGATGGCCACATACAAAAACGAAAAAATCTGGATTACATCAGAAGAGAAAGCACACGACTTTCTAAAGACGTTGAAAAAGGACAATGAAGATCAAGACTTCCAATATGTCCCAGGCATGAAGATGCAAGTCAAAAGGACAAGGACTGAGTCACCGGAAAAAACAGACATGGCAACAGGTTTCACACCAACGACATTGGAAAAAGTACCAGAATCACAAGACAATGACGGAACGAACAATTAGCTGCCACTCCCAGAATGTGAATGGGCTGAACTCACCGAGCAAGAGAAGGAGGATCTTTCACAGATTAGGACAAAAACATTATGACATCATAGCAATTCAAGAGACCCATATTGCCCAGAGACATTCGGCGCACCTATCTCAAAAAAAATTAGGAAATGAATTCTTCTCGTCAGCACCAGAAAAGAAAAAAGGGGTGGCATTATATATAAACCCTAATTTAAATCCAAAACTAACATTTCGAGACGAGGAGGGTAGACTAGTTGGCGTCACAATAACAGTGGACAATGAAAGAACACTGATTTGCAATGTATACATGCCAAACGGCCCAAAGACATCCTTCATAAAAAAGCTGAAAAATCTAATACAACAAGAAGAGTACGACCATTTAATCATCATGGGAGACTTCAATGGCATAATGAATAGTCAGTGGGACAGGAAGACTGAAACCAACAAGAACAACCAAAAAGCAAACACCTTACCCAAAACAGTAACCAATCTGCTAGAAGAATTCAGCCTCCAAGACGCCTGGAGAGAACACCATTACAGGGAAAGAGACTACACTTTTTTCTCTTCCCGACATAAGAGCTGGACCAGGATCGACATGGTTTGGACCACACATTCTTTGACTTCAAAAATAGAAAAAATCGATATCCTTACAAGACAAGACTCGGATCACAGTGCTATAGAAGTAATCTTCAACCACAAGAGAAAACAAAGAAACTGGAGACTCAATGAGAATCTATTAAAGGACCAGGCAACTCAACAACTAATTAGAACACAAATACAAAATTACTTTGACAGTAACGAAACAGAAGATGTCAGCATCCAGACAGTGTGGGATGCCGGAAAAGCAGTCATAAGAGGAATATGCATACAACAAAACGCAATAAGAAACAGAAAACGGAAGGAACAAATGCAAAAAATACTACAAAATCTGGAAGCAGCAGAAAAAAAGCTTAAGGAAGATCCCGGTGACAACAAGACTCAAAAAGAAATAGAGATACTCCAAAGACAAAGGATTGAGCAAGAAACGGAACAGCTTGCCAAGAAAATTAAATATGCAAAACAGAACTACTTCCAAAACGCAAATAAGATCGGACCATGGCTGGCAAGAAGAATAGGGAAAAAGAAGCAAAAGCAATTCATCACCAAAATCATAACAAACAATATCGAATACAATAATGACAAAGAAATAATAAGCCAATTCAACAAATTTTATAAAGAACTATACTCGAAAGGGCAAGTCCAAATGGAAGAAATCATGCAATATCTAGGAAGACAAAACCTACAGAAAATAACAGAGGAGCAAAGGGAATATCTTAATAAAGAAGTCACAGATCAAGAAATAAAAATGGCCATTTCCAGACTGGACGCTACTAAATCACCAGGCCCAGACGGTTTCTCAGCAGCCTTTTACAAAGTGTTCGAAAAAGAATTGACTCCGAAAATTAGGTTATTGATAAATCAAGCCTTAGAAACGCAAGAAATCCCCAATACCTGGAAACACGCCACGATTATAATGTTACATAAAGAAAACTCGGACAGTACCAACGTGAAAAATTATCGCCCTATTTCGTTATTAAACGTGGATTACAAAATATACGCAGCTGTGCTGGCAGAAAGACTAAAACAATTTTTGAGAACCTGGATCCGGGAAGAACAATCGGGATTCCTACCCAATCGTCAAATCAGGGATAATGTAAGAAACATCATTAACGTAATAGAGTATTACGAAAAAAACATCGATAAAGAGTGTGCCCTCCTGGCGATTGACGCGGAAAAGGCTTTTGATAAAGTCAATTGGGAATTCTTCCTGGCGATAATGCAAGAATTAGATATGGGCTACCACTTCACAAATGCGGTAAGGGCGATTTATAAAGATCAGGAAGCTAATATATGTATAAATGGACAAACAGCCGAAAAAATACAAATCCAAAAAGGAACACGCCAAGGGTGCCCACTGTCCCCACTGATCTTCATAATGACATTGGAAATTCTGCTCAACAACATCAGAAATGACAAAGAACTCAGAGGAATCAGAATCCGGAAACACTCCTACAAAATAAGAGCGTTCGCCGACGATGTTATCTGCGTTATTGAAGAGCCATTGGAGACCATACAAAATTGGATCAAAAAAATAGAAGAATTTGGAACATTAGCGGGCTTTAAATTGAACAAAAGCAAAACAAAAATATTACCAAAAAATATAACAAAAGAGAGACAAAACAAGTTGGAGGAGGAAAGCGGTATCCAAGTAGTGAAGAAGATAAAATATCTGGGGATAACATTAGCAGAAAAAAATCTGCATTTGATGAAAAACAACTACGAAACAAAATGGCATGAGATAAACAAAGAAATATCTAAATGGAAGAATTTAAAATTATCATTATTAGGAAGAATTTCCGCCATCAAAATGGTAGTACTGCCCAAACTCCTCTTCCTTTTCCAAACTATCCCCATAATAAGAAACCTCCAAACAATCAAGAAATGGAACATAGAAATTAAAAAATTCATATGGGCAGGGAAAAAACCCAGAATCAAATACGAACACCTGATTGATAGGAAAGAAAAAGGAGGGCTAGGACTACCGGACCTGCAACTTTACCATGATGCTTGTGGCCTACTGTGGGTAAAAGAATGGTCTAATATAAGTAAAACAAAAGATCTGGCGTTAGAAGGCCATGACCTGCGGTCCGGTTGGCACGCATACATGTGGTATGCAAAAAGATTGATTGAAAAAAAATTTGGCAATCATTTTATTCGGTCCTCCCTGATTAAAATATGGGAAAAGTATAAAATGAAATTTTACTCAAAAACCCCCCTCTGGGTGTCACCGCTCGAAGCAACACAAAGGAGGGAACTAGGCTGGGAGAAATGGCCTCGCTACAAGGATATTCTAATGAAAAGCAGAGAAGAATTTAAAATCAAAACCCTAGAAGAAATAAGACTAACATACGGTGAGATTACATGGTTTCAACATAGACAATTAATAGAAGCCTACAACAAGGACAAGAAAATGGGCTTTGAGCAAGGAGAGAAACAATGGGATAAGATTATGTCCACAGAGAGAAAAGGGATCACCAAAATTTACAGGTTACTATTGGATTGGAAGACGGAGAAACATCAAAGCAAAAACTGTCTTGTGAAATGGACAAGAAATATAGGACACACAGTAAGAACAAGTGATTGGGAAGAGATCTGGAACAAAAAGTTAAAATGGATAAATTCATACGATCTGCGAGAAAATTGGCTCAAGATGATGTACCGCTGGTACATAACTCCCAGCAAACTAACAAAATGGTATAAAAATGTTCCTGGACTATGCTGGAAGTGTCAGAAAAAGAAAGGGACTTTCTTCCACTCCTGGTGGGCCTGTGATAAAATCAAAAGATTTTGGAAGGAGATACACGAAATATCAAACAATGTACTGAACATAAAAAAAGAGATGAAGGCGGAATATTTCCTCCTGGGAATCTTCGACTTTGAAATAGAGGAAAATAAGGACCGACTCCTCTTTCACATGATGACAGCGGCAAGGATAGTGGTGGCCAAAAAATGGAAGAAGAGTGAAATCCCAACGACGGACGAATGGACATGCAAATTACTAGATATAATGAATATGGACTGTTTAACAGAACATCTGAAAAGTACGCAAACAAGGGCGAAAAGTAAAGTTGACTGGTCCCCAGTCAAAACTTATTTTAATATCAGTTAAGAAGAAAAAAGAAGAAGCTCGCGGAGGAAACCTTGCAAGCACCTATACTAACCTGCACATCGGGCTCTAATCAATAGATTAATACCACAAACTCAGCCCACCCCTAACCTCCACTCCCCGCACACCTCTCACCATCCATCCCCACTATCCAGCTACCCCCTTCCTACCCGCCCTCGCCTTCACACCCCTGTCCCGTTACCCCCACCCCCACTCAAATACTTTTATTTTATGATACGTCGATGATTGACACTCTCTCGATGTCCCCCCTTTCAAAATCTTCAATAAAAAACAAATTTTTAAAAAAAAAAATATCGAGCCCACAAATGATTCTTGAGGCTAATGATCAAAAGTAGACATGTGTCCCAGAGCACATTTGCAAAGGAGGAGACAATATAGTTTTCAGAACCTGAATCAGAATGGACCTCACCTTCCTTATCTCCTTTAACCCAAGTCAGGAGAAGGTACTGTTCATAGAATCATAGAGTTGGATGCAGCCACAAGGGCCATTCTGTCCAACCCTTTGACATGCAGGAATCAAAGCTCTCTAAACAGATAGTCATCCATCGCCTGTTTAAAAACCTCCAGAGAAGGAGACTCCACCACATTCCAAGGCAACATATTTCATAACATACCATCAAGAAGTTCCTTCCTAATGTTTAGGTGGAATCTAAATAGTTCAAGTCAGCAACAAAAGTAATGGATTATTGGCCTGCAGGAGACACTCACCCTGAGCAGGGGTAGGAGAAACCACTGGTCTTGCTGTGGTTCCTACGTCCATTTTCCCCCTCTTGAAAGTTGTGTGAGGAGGAAAAGAAGTGAAAGGGGGAAAACGCTGCTCTGTAAAGGGAGAAGTGAGAACAATTTACATAGGTTTGTTGGCCTTGTTGGGGGGAAACACCAAGCTTCCCTTTTCTCCAAGAGACAAAACAGTCCAAACATCAGATGTTGTTACCCTTCTTCTACATGACATTCAGCCTGCTGACTATAGTCTACTTGAAAGGAGAAAGAAGGATGGGGATATGAGATTCTCCTTTAAAGAGATGCCAAGGTGGGCCTTTGATTTTATACAAAACATCATAAGAAAGCTTCTATAGACAGGTCTTCTGCCTGTTAGTGAAGTTCTAAAGGCACTTAAACAGCCTCGACCTAATATCTGCTTTAAAGCAGACTTCATAGATGATATCTTATTGGCATTCTCTTTCCTTTGAAAAAAACAGAACTCTTCAAAGAAAAGTGATAAACATAGCAGAATTTGAACTAGAGGTTGATACATGTTTATTGCTGAGGATGTTGTCTGTTCACCATGGTGATCCCTTTCAAAACAGAAAAAAGGTAAATGGAAGCTGTCATATATACTTGAAGATAAACCGGGTTTTTCAGCCTTCTTTAGCTGAAAAAGCCTCCCTTGACTTATAATGGGGTCAAGGACAGGCAGTGGAGCCTGGAGGCATTGCTTGCAATATATATTTCTCTCTCCTCTTCGCCTCCCTTGACAGTGTGTTTTCTTTTCCAGTCAAAAGGTAGGGAAGGAGGAAAAGGGGATATATTTCATGTTCTCCTTGTTTGTATGGCTCTCTTTCAAGCCCACCCAATTTCCTGGCTTTTTTTGTGTGTGTATCTAAATGTATTAACTTTATGTGTGCATTTTGTTGCCTTGGAAGTTCTCCCTTCATGTGTTTGCACGACTTTGCAAATCCGGTATACATATAGATATCTAGATATTTCCATGTACCTGTATATTTGTACCTATATGTATATATTGTTTTTATATGAATTTTCCTCTCACATGTTTTCAAGTCTCTGCAAATCCTATATACATATAATTATCTATATACAGAGAGATGTCTAGATAGATAGATATGAATATAGATATAGAGGGCCTGTAAATATTGCAGGAGGGAACTGCATATATAGAGAGGGGGGATTTGTAAACATTTCAGGGGAAAATTCATATGTGAAATTAGTATATATAATTATAGATCTATATCTAGCTCTGCATTGTTTATATAGGCATTGAATGTTTACCTGTTGCTATGTTGGAAGCCGGCCTAGGTCCCCATGGGGAGATAAGGCAGGATACAAATGAAGTTGTTTTATTATTATTATTATTATTATTATTATTATTATTATGTTATTGTTAATATTGTATTGATTTTGTTGACCCTCCTTTTCCACTTACAGAGCTAGTTTACTGTTTTTCTTTGAAATATGGTAAATATTCAAAAATATTTAACCTACTGATTTCTAAATTAATGTAATTTTATTTGTATCTATTTTTATTTTGAAATTTACCAGTAGCTGCTGCATTTCCCACCCTAGGCTTATACTTGAGTCAATAAGTTTTCCCAGTTTTTTGTGGTAAAATTAAGTAGGTCAGCTTATATTTGGGTCACCTTACATTTGAGTATATACGGTATATCCCCTGAGCTGGAAGCACCAATGCCTAATTTTGCAGAAGCTTGCTACAGTTCCTCGGTGCTGAGGAAATTTATTGTTCACATGCTTACACAGTCTAGAGATGATAACTGATTTTGTCTTGCTTAAAATGAAAATCTGGCTGTATGGCACTCTATTCACTTTCCTTTTTCTTTTTCATAAAACCAGTATCGATGTTAAGGCTGGGTGACTAGAACCTCACCTGAGCAGATGACACTGGCATCTTCTTCATGGGTACAGACATGCTTTCGGAAGCCCAGGTGGTGGCAGGAGTGCAAGTTCCACTCGGTGCCTGCGCAACGCACCTCATTCAACCAGATGGGCCCAGGTCCTTCCCCAAACCAGGCCCCATGGGGAGCTGAAAGAGCCTCTCCACAGTCCAGCTCCCGGCACACCACAGCCGCATCCCGCATGTCCCAATCATCATCACATACTGTTCCCCATTTGCCTTGGTGGAAAATTTCCACCCGTCCTGCACAGAGATTTGGGCCTCCAATCAGACGAACTGGGAATGAGCCTGCCAGAAGAAAGAATGGTCATCAAAGTCACATTCCTACAGGCATGTCTACACTCACTGCTATGTGAAATACAAAACAGATAAATTGTAATTTCCACTTAACTGTGGAATCCCTTCTCTTGACTTTATCATCACTTAGTTTGGACATGTATAGGCTTCCCCCACTTTTGATCACTTGCAACTTGATGCCTTATTCTTTCAACCCTTGCAAGTTACAGAAAAGTTCCATTAATTTGATGAGGGATCCTCTCTTTCTTCAGTTCTTTTTGCTTATGAGACTTGTTTGGGACTTCTTGCATGAAAATTTGCAGATCCCAAGAGTTGCCTAGAAAAGAGCAGGTCCCTCTTTGAATCCATTTTGATTGTGTGCAAAAGTCTGTGTTTTTCAGCACCCAAGCTGGAGTGTAGATTATTTGCAAGCTAGAATAATCTAGACTCCACTATTCAATGAATTCCATTTTCTGACTGCACCATTTTTGATACTTCTTCGAGTCATTCAGTTCACAGATGCCTGCTGATATTTCTTTTGCCAAAAAGCCTTTGGCTGTATTAACAGCTATACTCAGAAAACTAAGTGTGCTACGATATATGTGAGGCTACATATTAGCAGTAAAACTGTATGGAGTAGTGGTATGAGTGAGTTCAGGAGACCAGAGATACAATCCCCACCAAACCATGGAAACCCCCTGGTCTACCTTGCACACGTCACAGTTCCTCAGCCTAAGAGGAAGGCACTGGGAAACCTCCTCTGATGAAATCTTGCCAAAAAAAAATCATAGAGTTGCCATAAATTGGAATCAATCTGAAGGTACACAGCAACATACGTGACAATAATTTTCTGTTGTACTAGTCATGGAGATATGAAATTGGTTTTTACCTGTGACATGATGACTCAAGAAGACAACTGCAAAGATAAAGTAATAAGTTTTAAAAAGTCATAAAACGCTGAAAGACATGCTACTTTGATGAAAACACACCCAGAATAGCTATGTTAGCCACCCAGGAAAAGACAACATCCAAAATCCACAAAACTGCATTACCCTTATTGGGCCCACCAAAATAATATGAAATACACCATAGAAGCTTTCAGAACTCCATTGGCTTCTTCATCAGTGAAAATTGTTAAAATCATCCAGGATGATGTTACAGTCACAGGTCTACATTTTGTCAAGATGTTGTTTACCTTCTTGTCAATCAACTTCCTTATCTCCAAGATGCCATTGGAATCATATGGCCATCCCCAGGCATGTAGCTTGAGGGGCTTCAGCCTCCCCCCCCCCCCCCCCCCGAAATTCTCATGGTGGACCACGAGAAGGCTTTACTGGTGCATTATTTAAACTGTTATGTTTATTCATATCATGATCTGATCACCACACTCAATATATCCCCTATGCATGGGGGTACTGGGGTAACAATACAAAAGGTTTGCTAGGGTAGACCCTCTTTCACTCAGACTCAGCCCCCCCCCCCCCCCCCCCAAATCAAAATCCTGGCTACGGGCCTGGCCATCCCAAAGTTGTTGGATTACAAATCCCAGTGGCATAGCTAAGAATGAGAAATGCTCAAGGTTGCAGTTGCATCATGTGAAAGGCTAGCCACATCATTCCCTCTCCACAAGGTTTATCGAATTCATAGCCTAGTATTAACCAGGGTGGTTAAATGCAATACACACTCTGAAGGGTCCCCATTTTCCACTGTAAAATTCCAAAGTTTCTATGGCATAGATGCATGACCAGCAGTAAGCCTTTGAATCTGAGTTCCAAAAAACAGGAAGCATGTCTTGTGATTCTCAAGCTTTAGAGAAGCATTTAGCTGGAAAAGGAATGCTGAAGCACTGAAGGACTTTTGGGGTGATTCAGCCATAGTTTTTAATGGATGTTTGCCTCCGCAAACTGTAAGCCCCCAGACACATTAAGATCTGGTACACTTAATTAAATGGCTTGCTGTGCCTGTTATTTGTATTGTTGCCACTAGCAACAATTGCAATCTAACTTCTTCCAGGGCACAGATTTTCAGAAACAAAGAATGGTTGTATCCAGTAAGAGCTATGGAGGCACCCAATGCTTTAGTCATCAACACTTCCTTCCTGAAGATCCTGAGTGGAACAGTATCAGAGGAAGAGGCTCAGACGACTGAGCCAAGAAGTCCAGCACTTTGCTCTGAAAAACTACTACCATATATACTCAAGTATAAGCCGTCTCAAATATAAGCCAAGGCACCTAATTTTACCACAAAAAAAACCCTGGGAAAATGTATTGACTTGAGTATAAGCTAAAGGTGGGAAATGCAGCAGCTACTGGTAAATTCCAAAATAAAAATAGATAACAATAAAATCACATTAATTGAGGCATCAGTAGGTTAGATGTTTTTGAATATTTACATAAAACTGTAATTCAAGATAAGACTGTCCAACTCTGATTAAATCAGTATTCTAACTTTCCTCAATGTAAATGTGTTTACATATCCTTCCAATAATCAACATAGTTTATTTAACACTTAGGACAAAATGCTGTGTGCGTGTATATATGAATAAGGAAAAGTGAGAAAGACTGGTGCTGAGAGAGGAGGAGAGGAAGGAAAGCTGGGTTGCTGTGCAGAGAGATGAGGGTCCTAGTAGGAAGGTATGGGGCTGAAAGAAGCCATTCTTTCAGCCCCATGCCTTCCTGCCAGGACCCTCACCTGAGTATAAGCAGAGGGGGGCTCTTTCAGCCTTGAAAAGGGTTGAAAAACTAGGCTTATACTCAAGTATATACAGTAACCCACAAGGGTAAGACACATTTTTTTAGGGTAGCATTGAATCTCATGACACATTAAAGAATTTCATTGTCTTTGGCACACACTTTGATCTGATGTAGTGGGCTGTAGTCTGTGAAAACCATGCCCCAAAGATCCCTTCCTTGTTCTTAACCTTATGCTAGAAGAATTAATACTTACAGTATCTACATACCCATACAATCCAATTGTCCATCCTTGTTAGAAACATGTGGATCTTTACTAGATCCCTGGTAAGAACACTGTCTGTTTTATGCTTTTGGAGGAGAAGCCTAAAGAAACCTTTTCTTAAAAAGTTCTGGCAAGCAATAATCCCTCACACTTTTCTCCCAGTTTAGACCTCCCATTTTGGTGGAACTAGGGCAATATTTTGATTCCAGTGCATAACATGCTTCTACATCAGCTTTTCTCAATCTGGGAGTCGGGACCACTGGGAGGTCTCTAGGGGGTTTCAGAGGGGTTGCCAAAGACCATCAGAAACCATATATTTCTGATGATCTTATGAACCCTTTTGGCAAAAAAGGCTGAAGTTCTCTCCACCAGTCCTTCTCTTCCTTTTTGGAAACAGACTGTGAATCCTCCCACCAAAAGCCCTCCTCTGCTGTGATTGCTCAGCCTCTCAGCCAAGTGGAGGGCTGTTTCTGAGACTCCAAGTGAGGGGAGGGAGAGCAAGCAGTACATGGCAGCATGGAGCCTCTTCAAGACAGGCAGGTTCTTGAGTTTGGCCCAATTCTATTATTGGTGGGGTTCAGAATGCTCTTAGATTGTAGGTGAACTATAAATCCCAGCAATTTCAACTCCTAAATGTCAAGATCTGTTTTCCCCAAACTCCACCAGTGTTCACATTGGGCATATTGAGTATTCCTGCCAAGTTTGGTCCAGATCTATCATTGTTTGAGTCCACAGTGCTCACTGGTTGTAGGTAAACTACAATCCAAAACTCAAGGTCAATGCCCACCAAACCTTTCCAGTATTTTCTGTAGGTCATGGGAGTTCTGTGTGCCAAGATTGGTTCAATTCCATTGCTGGTGAAGTTCAAGATGCTCTTTGATCCCAGCAACTACAACTCCCAAATGACGAAATCAATCCTTCCCCGACTCCACCAATATTCAAATTTGGGCATATCGGGTATTTGTGCCAAATTTGATCCAGTGAATGAAAATACATCCTGCATATCAGATATTTATATTACAATTAAAAACAGTAGCAAAATTACAGTTATGAAGTAGCAACAAAAATAATTTTATGGTTGGGGGTCACCACAACATGAGGAACATTAATAAAGGGGCCATGGCATTAGGAAGGTTGAGAACCACTGTTCTACATTACTTGGCAAAATTCCCCCCCCCCTTTTTTTTTTTTTTTTTTTTGGATTACAACTTCTAATCCAAAAAAAAAATGAATGGACATAAAATCCAGTGCAGGCTCATCTTATACAAAACAAAACAAAACTTTATTATGGTCACTGACCAGCTAAGGCTCTTCTTATATGTCCCTACCCTTCTGATCCAAGCACTTAAATATTGCAGAATGGGCTGAGCAGCAGTTTTTCTATAAATATGCAAGCAGATCTGTAATAGGAGTTGGCAAACTTAAGGGTTTTTTTAAGTAAACTATCACAGTCAGTTTACTAACATTTCTTTCCTTGACAATCCGGTGCTGGACAGACTGTTGCAGAATAAATTAATGCAAGATGTAGCAGATGGAGAAAAGTTTCCAGAGTAGATAATGGATGAAGAAGTTGAGACATACGGTTCGTGATATGGAAACAGAGGCATTCAAACAATCTGGAGGATCCCTAGTTTTCATTGTAAAATGTTAAAAGTCTTATAGCACAGATGCATGAAAAGATTGCCTTTTAGATGTTGCAAAAGAAAGCCCCTTCCCTCTCCAGACTTATGAGTCAAACCCAATCATCCTGCCCGCCTCCACTACAGATACCCAGTTCCCACAGCTCTGGGGGAATCCATCCATGCTAGTGGAAGCTTTTAGTCTTCCTATGGCAGGTTCAGCTGGCCAGGGGGAAATCATGCCTGCGTCCTGGCCATGTGGACACTCACCCAGCAAGAAGAAGCAGCATTGCATGGTGTTAAGGGCAAAGTTGGTGTCCTGGTTGGCCAAGGAAGCAATTCTGCAAGGCAGAGGAACTTTTATTGAAGGCTGAGGACCCAGGCAGTGAGTCAGCTAAGCAGAAAAGAAAGTGGGAAACACCCCTGCTTGCTCTGGATTGTCTGCCTCCAATCTACAGTCTGGGAAGGAGGGAGAGAAAAAATGAGAGAAAGAAAAGGGAAGGGAGAATGACAGGAGGAGTTCCCATCAGATCCAGCTTAGTAGACACAAATTCAGGACATTTCCATGAAGGATTTCAAGAGAATCCCAGAGATAGTAGAATTCCCACTGGAGAATGTGATGTACTTAGATGGAGGTGGTACGTGTTGGATTGCCAACTGTCTGAAAGGAAACCTTTAAGACCCATAAGTCAGTGTAATCATGCATGCAATTTTTAACATACCCCGTGAGTCTAGCTGTGTATCTGTGTGATGAAGAGCAAGATCTGTCCAGGACTATGTCTCATCCCCTTGTATTTCTGTGTTCTTTAATCTACGCCCCCATAACTTTTATAAGAGAGGCTGTGTGCCTGCTCTTTTAACATCTGCTAATTGAACTTTCCCTATGTAAAGGAAGTTCAGACTAGGTCTGAACTTCTGCTGCTGAAATATGTTACATGAAAGCCCATCTGATTGTCCCTCTTTATCTTGGTTTTGTGCTCCCACCTCTTTTTCAAGATCACATTTCATTTGGAGTTTCTCCTTTCCCCTTTCCCACTTGCATTTTCCACACATCTTCTGCTCCCTCTCATGTGTTAAATTTAACTAATGCCTTTCCCTGAGCTTTACCATATACTATATTTTAATGCTTTTTATTCATTAGATTTTATCAAGTGATAAGTGTGTCTGAAGTGTTATAATACGTATATTTAAGTTCTTAATTTTGTTATTTTTGGGTTGTGTGCCAATCCCCATTGGAACCACCTTGACTGGCTTCTGCCAGACTCTTGGCAGTTCTATCTTTAAATCCTCATATCGTGTAAGCTTTTCCAGTTATTTCTCTTCAATCCTGCTGTCACCTGGGATTGCAACATCGATAATCCATACTCCCCCCCCCCCCCCCCCCACACACACACACACACAATCGTGGGGTCAGGAGTATTGTGCTCCAAAACTCTGTCAGTCTGAATTCAGAAGTCCCAAAGTAGTTTAACGTGCTCATTTTCCGTAACTTTTTCAGTCTTGTGATCCCACCAGTTCTTTGTCACAGGCAGATGGTATTCGTGGAACAAGTTCCAATGGATCATCTGAGCAACTATGTTATGCCTCTGTTTGTAGTCCGTCTGCGTGATCTTCTTGCAGCAGCAGAGTATGTGATCTATCATTTTGTCTGCTTCCTTGCAGAATTATTATTATTGTTGTTGTTATTATTATGTTCAACCTAGTTAAAACTGGATTTTGAGCTTCGTATAGGATCAAGCCGTTCTACTCTGTTAACAACTTTTGTCATCTTGACCATACTTTGACATTGCTTGGCCACCTTTCTCCTGGCTTTCATCTGTGAAATGTTGGAGAATATGCAACATAGAAAAGGCAGCACAAGTTTTCCACCTCTGACTTCAGTATGTTACCAACTCTGTTCCTATTCCTTGCCCTTCCCAATAGGCTCAGGCAAAAGCAAGCTGCTGCATCTTACTTAGCTTGTATGTTCTTCCTCTTGAGAAAAAAAAATCCTGAACTATACTCTGATGTTGCTTGGCCCCACATATTCTGATATTCATTTGTAAAATGTTGGAGGGTAATCCAAATAGGATGTTGTTGTTGTTGTTCATTCGTTCAGTCGTCTCCCACTCTTCGTGACCTCATGCACCAGCCCATGCCAGAGCTCCCTGTCAGCCGTCACCACCCCCAGCTCCTTCAAGGTCAGTCCAGTCACTTCAAGGATGCCATCCATCCACCTTGTCCTTGGTCGGCCCCTCTTCCTTTTGCCTTCCACTTTCCCCAGCATAATTGTCTTCTCTAGGTTTTGCTGTCTCCTCATGATGTGGCCAAAGTACTTCAACTTTGTCTCTAGTATCCTTCCCTCCAATGAGCAGTTGGGCTTTATTTCCTGGAGGATGGACTGGTTGGATCTTCTCGCAGTCCAAGGCACTCTCAGAACTTTCCTCCAACACCACAGTTCAAAAGCATCTATCTTCCTTCACTCAGCTTTCCCTAAGGTCCAGCTCTCACATCTGTAGGTTGCTACAGGGAATACCATGGCTTTGACTAGGCGGATCTTTGTTGCCAGTCTGATGTCTCTACTCTTTACTATTTTATCGAGATTGGACATTGCTCTCCTCCCAAGAAGTAAGCATCTTCTGATTTCCTGGCCACAGTCTGCATCTGCCGTAATCTTTGCGCCTAGAAATACAAAGTCTGTCACGGCCTCCACATTTTCTCCCTCTATTTTCCAGTTGTCAATCATTCTTGTTGCCATAGTCTTGGTTTTTTTGACGTTTAGCTTCAACCCGGCTTTTGCGCTTTCTTCTTTCACCTTGATTAGAAGGCTCCTCAGCTCCTCCTCGCTTTCGGCCATCAGAGTGGTGTCATCTGCATATCTGAGGTTGTTAATGTTTCTTCCAGCAATTTTCACCCCAGGTTTGCATTCATCAAGCCCCACACATCGCATGATGTGTTCTGCATACAAATTAAAAAGATTGGGTGAGAGTATGCAGCCTTGCCGTACGCCTTTCCCAATCTTGAACCAGTCTGTTGTTCCGTGGTCAGTTCTTACTGTTGCTACTTGGTCCTTGTACAGATTCCTCAGGAGAGAGACAAGGTGGCTTGGTATGCCCATCCCACCAAGAACTTGCCACAATTTATTAAGATCCACACAGTCAAAGGCTTTAGAATAGTCAATGAAGCAGAAGTAGATGTTTTTCTGAAACTCCCTGCCTTTCTCCATTATCCAGCGGATATTGGCAATCTGGTCTCTCGTTCCTCTGCCTTTTCTAAACCCAGCTTGAACATCTGGCAACTCTCTCTCCATGTATTGCTGGAGTCTTCCTTGCAGGATCTTGAGCATTACCTTACTGGCATGAGAAATAAGGGCCACTGTACGGAAGTTTGAGCAGTCTTTCGCATTTCCCTTTTTTGGTATGGGGATATAAGTTAGGATAGGATAGGATAGGATAGGATAGGATAGGATAGGATAGGATAGGATAGGAGGTTAAAAATACCTTCCTGTTTTACACCATCTCAGTTTTCCAGTGCAACAGTTAAAGTTGTCTTTTGGGACAATCCTTCCATCTCAATTTCCTGTTTGGTTTCTTACCCAGATATCATACTGGGATGTTCATTCACCACAGGATAAAGTTGGAAGAAACGGATGCTTCCCCCAAACCCAAGCTCCTTGGAGGAAGGGTGGAATATAAATGAGACTGCATAGGAGTAATCCTAACAGGATGCTACTTCTTGAAGTCCTCAGATCTGCAGAGGACTGAACATTTCATAATATGCTGAGTTTTATTCTTTTTCACGGGATTACGCCCACATAGAGATGAAATGCAGGCGAATACTTGCTGGTAGCTCTTCTCGCAGCAAGCCAAATCCATCCATAGGGAAAGCGTCATAGGAAATATGAGTCACAGCCTTCACCCCAGCCAAGACGGTCTGGGAACAGAGAAGCAGCTGGTCAGTTTTTGCATTTGGAAAAAGTAATAGAAATAGCAAGGTCCAGGTGGAATTGTGCAGGAAGTGGCAGAGGGAGGAGAAATGCCACCTTAAGCCTGGTCTTACTGAAGAACAGAATTAATCGTGTGCTAGCCTCAAGAATCCCATGCTGGTTCCTTCCTAGATTTTGGATCATTTGCTTAGTCCAGACACCTGCATAGTAGGGGTTTCTGCTGCTGGGCCAGTTCCAAGGTTTTTGGCACAATAGCTGAATAACCATAGCAACTCAGTGCTATACAGTTAGATATTCCAGATTAATTTAGAACAGTGGCTGGCTATTGGGAGGATGATTGAAATAGAGACCACTGAAGTACAGGCAAGTGCTGACTACTTCCTCCAGTTTTTAATTACTTTAATATACATGTATTTTCTGAAAATTATTCAGCTTAGTTCTGAATCCTGCACCATTTTTAAAAGGCTAGGTCTCAAATGCAGGTGTCATTAATACTGCAGCTAGGCCTTCACATTTGCAGCCTTGGCTTTTGCCAATTTGATTAATCACGGATTTCATTGATATATTATCTCTAGTAATCTCTAGGCCCTTCAGAGATTAGGTCCTCCACTTCCACCAAAAGTCATGCTGGTTGACATAAAGTTCTTAGAGAGGACACTTCTCTAGGCATTTGTAAGTCCTCCAGTGGGGTTCCATGTTCAAGCAGAACTTGAGTCCTAGAGTTGTGGTGGAGGATCTAGAGATTACTAGAGAGAGTTCTCTGAGGTAAAAGAATAATAAGTTTTTCCTCTTTCATGGAGATCCTGTGGAGGACAGTAACTGAATTTGGAGCCCATCCTACTCTATACAGTCCTAGAACATCATCAATGTGCCATGCAAGCCACAGTGGCGCAAAGGGTTAAACCCTTGTGTCAGATGAACTGCTGACCTGAAGGTCAGTGGCTTGAATCTGCAAGATGGGGTGAGCTCTTGTCTATCAGCTCCAGCTTCCCATGCAGGGACATGGGAGAAGCCTCCCACAGGATGGTAGCACATTCGGGTGTCCCCTGGGCAATATCTCTGCAGGCAAACAATTCTCTGACATCAGAAGTGACTTGCAGTTTCTCAAATCACTTCTCACACGATTTAAAAAAATCAATGTACTATGGCATTTCTGTACTAAATCCAGGGAAATCATGCTACCCCTCTATTCTGCCTTGGTCAGAACACACCTGGAATACTGTGTCTAATTCTGGGCATCGCAATTGAAGGGAGATGTTGACAGGCTGGAATGTGTCCAGAGGAGGGCAACTAAAATGATCAAGGGTCTGGAGAAAAAGCCCTATGAGGAGAGACTTAAAGAGCTGGGCATGTTTAGCCTGCAGTAGAGAAGGCTAAGGGACATGATAGCCATGTATAAATATGTGAGGGAAAAGTCATAGGGAGAAGGGAGCAAGCTTGTTTCTGCTGCTCTGGAGACTAGGATGCAGAACAATGGCTTCAAACTACTGGAAAGGAGATTCCACTTGAACATTAGGAAGAACTTCCTGACTGTACAAGCTGTTCAACAATGGAACTCTCTGCCTCAGAGTGTGGTGGAGGCTCCTTCTTTGGAGGCTTTTAAACAGAGGCTGGATGGCTATCTGTCAGGGGTGCTTTGAATGTAATTTTCCTGCTTCTTGGCAGGGGGTTGTACTGGATGGCCCACGAGGTCTCTTCCAACTTTATGATTCTATGAATGTTCCTGGCAGTTTGGACACGGCCCCAAAGAAGCCTACATAAAATGTACCCAAATGGTCCGACCATTAAAATATCTACTTAAAGCACACACTTTATACTCTTTAAATGTTTCAAAATGTATTTATTTATACAGTAAAAGGGTATTCCAGTGCTTTGACATCCTCTTCAGACATCATCCTTGCACAAACTCTACTGTACATTTTTTTTCTTAATGGAACATCAAGTGCACCTTACATTTAACTCTCTCTCACACATTCCTTAAATAAGGTACTCTGTATAACAACACATACATATCCATCACCTTTGGAGTAATAACTCTCTGTAATAAATTAAGTACAAACCTTCCGGTTCTCTGCCCCTCTTACAAAATATCTACCCTGAGAGGCTAATGTTTTACCAAATTTCCACTTTTTTTCCTTCCCTTTAGAAAAACTAATGGTTGCCCTGAGAGCAAAACTAGAGGCGACAGAGGAGGTGAGGTCCAAAAAGGTTTCCCTGCAGCTTTACAAAACATTTAATAGCAGCTGTCAAGAGTGGACAGTTTCAAAGCAATATTATTACAATTGGTTACGTTTTGTCATTATATTACTAGAAATGCTACACAACTATTGTTAGATAGGCAAGTACATGTAACAGGGCTTTTTCTGCAGCACTTTGTGACAGTTTCTACTCAGTAAGTTAGAATGGTTGATTCTTCTAAGCTTCTGGTGAGCAACCAAAACAATGCTGCTACAATATATTGTCGAAGGTTTTCATGGCCAGAATCACTGGGTTATTGTAGGTTTTTCGGGCTGAATGGCCATGTTCTAGAAGCATTCTCTCCTGACATTTCACCTGCATCTATAGCAGGCATCCTCAGAGGTTGTGAGGTCTGTTGGAAATTAGGAAAATGGGGTTTATATATCTGTTGAATGTCCAGGGTGGGAGAAAGAACTCTTGTCTGTTGGAGCTGGGTGTGAATGCTTCAATTGGCCACCTTGATTAGCATTTGATGGTCTGATAGGGACCACCAAATGTAGCACCCAAACATGGTTCAAGAAACATGAAAGCACTGCCGACTATTTCAACCAGAGAAGTCAGCCACAGTAGAGCATCCAGTGAAACAACCTGGACATAGCATATTATTTGAGAACACTGAACAACTACATGTCAAGCTACACAGAGAAGCCATGGAAATCCACAAGCACGTGGACAATTTCAACAGAAAGGAAGAAACCAAGAAAATGAACAAAATCTGGCTACCAGTATTTTTTAAAAAAACTAAAATTATAACTGTTAAAAAAGAACACCACTCAAACACAGGGGAACTCCAGACAAAAAACAATTAGAGACAGCTAATCACCTCTCAACAAAGGATTCCCCCAGCGAGTAACAAGCCACACCTAAAAACTGTCAGGCCATCAAATGCTGATCAAGTTGGCCAATTGCACATTCACACTTGCCTCCAACAGACAAAATATCTTTCTCCCACCTGAGACTTTTCACAAATATAAGCCCAATTTTCCTAGTTTCCAACAGACCTCTCAACCTCTGATGATGCCTGCCATAGATGCAGGTGAAACGTCAGGAGAGAATACTTCTAGAACATGGCCACACTGCCCGAAAAACCTACAACAACCCAATGCCACTACACGTTTTATTTATTTATTTATTTAGCTTGTAGCTCTACTCCCAATTTGGCTCGGAGCGGTTTACAGAAACAGATTAAAACAATACAATTGGGATTCAATATTTGAAAGTGCTGATTTTAAAAAATCACAACAATTTCTGAATGTGTCATAGAGCTCTTCGTATCACCAAGTTTAGCTTCCACCTCTGAATCCAATTTTTATTTCTTCTTTTCTAGGTCTGGTTCCAACTGCATGAGAAAGTGACCTTAGAAATGTGACAAATCATGGCAACTATGATCTTTATTCATCCCTATTACAGACCATGTCAATGCTATAATAAACTGTGAGAGCCAAGGAGGTGGTTTAGACAAAGTACTGATTAACATAAGACAGAAGAAGGGATACTTAGGGTGTGGTGCTGCTGTCCACATAGAAATATATACAAATAGCAACTCTGATGCTGAATTACTGCATTTGCCACAACGGAACTACTGAAAAACCAGCAAAAATATCAGCAAGGTTTGCACAAATAGAAAAGGCCTTCAAAGGGGAAAAGCAAAAACAAAAATTGAGGGCACAACCAATCCAAAAATCTTTTTAAAAATCAGTGAGAATGAAGTAGGTTTAGTGACTATAGATTGCCAAATGTTTTTGGTAGGGTGGAGACAGAAAACAAACCTTCCAAACTATAATATTTGATTATGGTATGGCATGCTTCCTGAACCTAGTTCCTCCCAGAGGGATCATTCACACTACAGTAATAGCACTATGATTCCACTTTAATTTCCATGGCAGCATCCTATGGAATACTCGGATTTATAATTTGGTGAGGTGCCAGCATTCCGCATCTTTGAATTGTTAAATACCGTTCTCCCTTGAACTCTAAACTCCAAGATTCCATATTCTTGTATTGTGCAGTGTGAATGGGATGAACTTTTGGCTGTTTCGGCTGTGGACAACAAGAGTTACAGTGCAGCACATTCAGGTACTCAGGTTTGAGTCCCATTCCCAATGGAGTCCTCCCTTACAGACTGCTCAACATCAAGTATCCCAGTTTCTGTGTATTGTTGGACTGCAGCTCCTACTAGCCTTAGCTCACAGTAAATATGCTCCTTTCTCGGTTTTAAATCCAGATATTTCATTCGTAGGAATTGAAAGCAAACAGCCCTCTGGATTTGTTAAATTGTAGTAATTAGGATTCACTATGTGGGCTGGAGAGTGTGAAGTCTTGGTTCTGCCTTCCTCTCCCTTGCTGCAGGTTTCCCTGTTTATAGGCCTTCCCAATAGTGTAATTCCCTTCCTTTGTATTACTTTTTGGGTAGAGCCTAAAACACCCCTCAGAGGCCACTCTTATTTTTGGTCTATTCCTTTTCCCTGCACAGAACTCTTTGCTGGATCCTCCTTCTTTCTGCAGAAGAGCCTTAGAGGCCTGGATACTGTTCGGAACCATAGGCCTAGCAATCCAAACAGGCATTCTTCGCACCTTCTTCTGCTGCATTTAGCAGTATTCTATACCAGAAGTCCAAAGGACAACAGAAGCTTTTGACCAGCCTAAGCTTCACAGAAAAGAAGATTAAGACAGTTTATAACCATCACTTTACACCAGAGGCAAAAGAGACTTTCAAAGACCCCAAAAAGATGCCTGCAACCAGCAAGTTCTCCTTTTGTAATATATTGTTTTAATTTACAGTATCCTATGATAGTCACAAGTGGAGTTAACCCTTTATTTATCTTGTTTGCAGTAAACTCATTTGGTTATCTTTTCACCTTGCCTCAAAGTGTCTCTGTCTGCTAAGGGTCTTAATCTTAACAAAAGGTATACAGATAGTCCCCAAGCAAAGCCAGATACTATAGTTTCTCCCAAATGGGTTAAACCCTTGTGCTGACAGGGCTGAAGACCAACAGGTCAGAGGTTCGAATACAGAGAGAGCAGGTTGAGCTCCCTCTGTCAGCACCAGCTCCCCCTGCGGGGATATGAAAGAAGCCTCCAACAAGGATGGGAAAACATCAAAACATCCGGGCATCCTCTGGACAACATCCTTGCAGACAGCCAATTCTCTCACACCAGAAGCAACTTGCAGTTTCTCAAGTTGCTCCTGACACGAACAAAAAAAAACTATGTGGGCTAAGGCTACTGGGAGCTGCAGTCCAACAATACACAGAGAGCCACATGCTTCTTTCTCCTTGTTTATACAGGCCTAAGAGCTCCCTGTGAACCGCCTAAATTGACGCCTTAAACCCAGCTAGACTATATGGAGTGACACAGCTCACAGGGTCAGCTGCAACCCTTCCTAAGCAACCACCTAATTCAACAACTGTAAATAAATGCATGAAAAACAAGAGGTCTTTGCTGTTTTTCACCTTCAAACTGGGTTGAATAATGCATGAGATGCAATTAGTGTCGCAAATCCCAGTGGTTCCTGACTGTCGAAAGGCAGCTTCAGGAGGGGAGTGCGTAACCTCATTCCTGGCAGTCATTCTTCTGCTGTCCTATCTGTATTTCTCCCCATTGACAGTATTAAAATAAACAGAACAACTTCATTTTTAAAAACGAAGGTGACTTCTGGTCATTTTTTAACTTTTCTTTTTACTGCAGCCCTCCCAAATTCCACAAGAACCCAAGGATCAGAACAAAAGTGCTTGCTATGAACTAGTTTGAATAAAACATGTACACATGCATGCACTTACTCACTGCAGCACATAATCTCTAAGGACACCATCTGAATTGCCTGCATATAGTGTTTTGAAACGGGGGAGTAGATTACAAGAATATGATTACGTTCTGAACAGAGGTCTCCTGTTCTTTCTTTCATACGGATCTGGAACAGATTTGAAAATGAAGCATCCTGTCTCGTAGGAAGAGCAATTGGATATGTGCAATGCAAATTGGTTTCTGTTTCAGTCCTCTTAAAGAGCTGCTGTAAAACCAACAATGGCCTGGAGGGCATATTCAACTTTGCTTTTTCATGCCTATCCTGCTCCAGAACATCTGCACATTCCACAAAAAGCACTAACACGTGCCTTACAGCAATAAAAATGACCAGCATCTTAATCTTGCTGCATGTCTACTCAGATCAAATTCCCATCGAGTCCAAGAAGGAAAGTGGCTCTTTCCTGAATTACTAGGGAATAAGTATCACTGAACATCTGTGGAAACATCGCCAGAAATGAGATCCCTGAAACAAAGAGTCCTCATATACTGCTGTCTTTTATCCATCTTTCTTCAGCATCAGTGGTGGCTTGTTGCTCCTTTGTCAGAGGGGCAGTGACTCCACTTTAGGTTTTAATCTGAATTATAATGAAGTTGGAGCCCCTGGTGGCACAGCAGATTAAACCGGTGAGCTGAATTTGCTGACCAAAAGGTCGGCAGCTCTAATTTGGGGAGCAGTGTGAGCTCCTACTGTTAGCCCCAGCTTCTGCCAACCTAGCAGTTCGAAAACATACAAATGTGAATAGATCAATACCCTGTTTCCTCAAAAATAATAAAGTGTCTTATATTAATTTTTGCTCCCAAAGATGCACTAGGTTTTATTTTCAGGGAATATCTTATTTTTCCATGTAGAAGAATTCACATTTATTGTTGAACAAAAAAAAAGAGAACATTTATTAACCGCCTTGAGTCGCCAATTGGCTGAGAAAGGCGGTATACAAATACAGTAAATAAATAATAAATAAATATACTATACAGTAATTGTCAGTATATAAATAATATACTGGCCCTCACACACAGGGCCACAAAAAACAAGGGCTGTAAAGTACCTGGCTCCCACACACTGTCTGGAGACTGTAATGATCTCTCACTCCAAATCCTGGACCACTTGTACGGCAGGGATGGTATTGCAGCTTCCGGCCACCAGGGGGAGCATGCTTCCAAACAAAAACTTTGCTAGGACTTACTTTCAGGGGGTGGCCTTATATTTAGCAATTCAGCAAAAATCTCTACTAGGTCTTATTTTCAGGGGATGTCTTATTTTCAGGGAAACAAGGTAGGTACCACTCTGGCGGGAAAATAACAGCGCTCCTTGCAGTGATGCTGGCCACATGACCTTGGAGGTGTCTATGGACCACGCTGGTTCTTCGGCTTAGAAATGGAGATGAGCACCACCACCCTGAGTTGGACTCTACTAGACTTAATTTCATGGGGAAACCTAACCTTATGATGAAGCTATAAAAGTGATGAACCTGTTTTAGGGGGGAAGGACCTTGGGTAGGTACTTCCTGACATAGAAGCCAGTACCCATGACTGTTTGATCCAAAAATATGTCTAGAAAATTCATCCTAAAGGCTACAAAATCCATTTTAGGTTTGATTGCCTGTTACTGCGATAAGAGAAAAATAAGACAATGTCTAGTTAAACACCCCCAAAGGTATCCCCAAAGGCTTAGTCTTTCTTTCCCTTTGTGGGTTAGAAGTGGCATTTGTGTTCAAAATTACTAAGAAGGGAATAATTACATTTTTTAAAAAAATTCTTCAATTTTAAAACACATTTTGAAACCACATTACAAATATATATTTCAAATATGTTACATTAGTTAGAAAACAGTAATATATTTCTCTTTGTATACCTCCAACTTGAACTCCAACAGCTTTCTTCTGCATCTCTAAGTAAATAGTAAAATGAAACTACATTTTAGATGGTTAGTTCCTTGATGCCGGGTACTGTCATCTTCTAAAGTGCAACACACACCAATGGCATGGTATAAATAAAACAGGAAATTCAACATGTGCTTCCTATGCATAATTTACCTGGCACTCCTGAATTAGAGGTTATCTAGGTGTAAAATCTGAACGTGTTTCATACAAATGACACACAGCTTGTATCTAGCCCAAGGCAAGAACTGGTTGTCCCCGTGCCTCAAACTGTACGTTCATAATTTGGGACTGAAATCCCGATACAACACAAGATTCTGAATGCCATGCCAGACTCAGCAGACAATAGTTTACCCTGATTAGCTTTGCTAATCTGATGGTTGCAAAACTTTCCATTTGCAGTTGAAAAGAGCCACCTTATTCTGCCAAGGATTACCCTGTGTGGAGCTTGGCAATCGCTTCTTTCACCACAGCTGGTTTGGGGAGCCCTATACTTTTCCCTGTTCGGGAGCAAAATGATTCAAAACACCCACATGCTATTCCGCCTGGCTCCCTAAGCTTGACAGCTGATGGTTAAACAGCAGGCTCGGCTACTAAAGGTCCTTTCTGAACTCCTGCTGGACTGTGTAACCGAGCCACTGGCGCCCACCGCTCACACTGTAGCCAGAACTTTCAAAGAGCCCAATTGCTGCTTTGGTAACAACTGAGACATGGGCCACTAGGAATCGGAAGCCCTGGGCACGAGCCCGCTTTTCCAGGAAATGGAGGAGGTGGCGCCCCACTCCAGAGCGGCGGTACCAACGGTTGACAGCCAGGCGTTTGAGCTCGGCGGTGCATGGTTCTCCATTGTGGGGCTCCAGGGCCACACAGCCACAGACGTCGTCCTCGTCATACACGGCCACCCAGAGCCCTCGCTGGCCAGCACTGTAGTAAGTATACAACTGCTTCAGGTCAGGTGACCGCCACAGCAGAAGTTTCAGCGCCACCACGGTGAGCAGCACTGGCAGCACAAGGGCCACCACAAAAGAGTTCAGGAAGAAACGCAGGCCGCTGCTCACCACCGCCATCAGCAGCAACGCCAACGGCCGGGTCAGCACATACAGTATCAAGCGGTTCTCGGTATCCTTGAATCCATCCTGGTGGGAGAAGAATGAGAAAGGATATGAAGGAATGATCAGAGAGTTGTGGAGGATCCCATGAGTGGAAACATCACATTCTGAAACAGGACTGTCTGCAATAATAGTAAAGGTAAAGGTAAAGGTTGTCCCCTGACATTAAGTCCAGTCATGTCTGACTCTGGAGTGTGGTGCTCATCTCCATTTCTAAGCTGAAGAGCCAGCGTTGTCCGTAGACACCTCCAAGGTCATGTGGCCGGCATGACTGCATGGAGCACCGTTACCTTCCCGCCGGAGCGGTACCTATTGATCTACTCACATTTGCATGTTTTCGAACTGCTAGGTTGGCAGAAGCTAGGGCTGACAGCGGAAGCTCACGCCGCTCCCCGGAATCGAACCTGCAACCTTCCGATCAACAAGCTCAGCAGCTCAGTGCTTTAACCCACTGCGCCACCGGGGTCTCCCGCAATAATAGTAGTAGTAGTAATAATAATAATAATAATACTTTATTTATATACCGCTCTATCTCCCCAGGGGGACTCAGAGCGCTTTCCAAGTAACAACAAAGTAAACAACATAACCATAAGATTAACAAAACAATATAAGCATAAAAATAGTTGCCATAACACATATATATTAAAAGTAATCCTGCCTGTTCAAGGCAATGTAAAAGGCCGGGCCGAGATTAGTGCAAGCTCAAAAATTCTAGGGGGCCCGGGAATTAAGTGCAGTGCTATAGAAGTCAACAACAATAATAGGTACGGGTCTATGGCTGTTCATTTCCAGGGCCTGTTAGAAGAAGTGACCTGGGTAATTGGTAGGAAGAATAAGGCCATATTCAACAATGTCTAGGGCTAAGCTAGAACTAGTCATTCTCATAGGCTTGTTGAAACCAGCCGGTCTTCAAGCTCTTACGAAAGGAGGGGAGGTATGGGGGCTGTCTAATTTCCCTGGGGAGGGCATTCCAGAGGCGGGGGGCCACCACTGAGAAGGCCCTCTCTCTCGTCCCCACCAACCGTACTTGTGATGGTGGTGGGAACAAAAGGAGGGCCTTCCCAGAAGTTCATGCCGGTTCATAGAAGGAGATGCGATCGCAGAGATAGGCGGGGTCTGAACCGTTTAGGGCTTTATAGGTCATGACTTGCACCTTGAATTTATCTCGGCAATTTATCGGCAGCCAATGAGACTGTTTTAATAAGGGTATTGTATGCTACCTATAGTTTGCTCCAGTAAGGAGCCTGGCTGTTGCCCATTGTACCAGTTGAAACTTCCGGGCCGTCTTAAAGGACAGCCCCACATAGAGTGCATTGCAGTAGTCCAGTCTGTATGTAAACAAGGCGTGGACCACCCTGGCCAAGTCAGACTTCACGAGGCAGCAGCTGGTGCACAAGTTTGAGTTGTGCAAAGGCCCTCCCAGCCACCACCGACACCTGAGCATCAAGCAACAGCATTGAGTCCACGAGGACCCCCAAGCTACGGATCTGCGCCTTCTCTACCTAGGGTTGGCACCCATTCCTTTTCTTACAATTTGCATGGAGTTAAGAAAGAACCAGGCCCCTTTGGAGGCACAGCAGGTTAATCTGCTGAGCTGCTGAATTTGCTGACTGAAAGGTTGGTGGTTCAAATCTGGGGAGCAGGGTGAGCTCCCACTGTTAGGCCCAGCTTCTGTCAACCTAGCAGTTACCTGGGCATACAATCCAGACATCCCTGAAAAGAAAAGATGTAGGTGAAACAATTCATCTCACCTTCAGAAGCTCCAAAACCATTGGTGCCTCCTCTTCTCTCATTTCCCTGATGGCCAGTTGCTCAGGTTCCAGTGTAGGCATGCTGGCAGCAAACAGAAACAGCACCTGAAAGGAAAGAAATGTTGACCACGTTGATGAAAATTTGAGATGGAAGAAGAAAGAGCCTCCCATTGGCTTCATCTAAGTTATTAATAAAGATGTTGAACAGGCCCAGGACGGAGCCCTGCAGCACTCCGCTCATCACTTCTTTCCAGGATGAAGAGGAAGCATTGGTGAGCACCCTCTGGGTTCGTCTATTTAACCAATTACTGATCCACCTCACCGTAGTTTTGCCTAGCCCACATTGGAAGGTCATGGGGGACCTTGTCAAAGGCCTTACTGAAATCCAGGTACGCTACATCCACGGCATTCCCTGCATCTACCCAGCTTGTAACTCTATCTTACATACTCTTACATTGGAAAGACTACCAGTCCAACATCTCACCCTTTTATTATCTATTTTCCTATGGAAATGCATAGAATTCTAGGAGAGGTGAGCAAATGCTAACAAAAACATCTCAAATTAATTAATGCTGTATTTAATACTTTTCACAATACATACTGTATTGCGAACGTATTAAACAGGTACAGCTGAAAAGTGAATATTTTAGCTAAATAATTTGGGACAAATAATTTTATTTATTTTTTTGGATTTTTAACTTGGGAGCACTGACCACACAGGATCATCTTGAAAAGTAATGTGAAACAGAATATATGCAATGCTAACTTGATGGTTCGGTATCCCTTATTCAAAATCACTGGGACCAGAAGTGCTTTGAATTCTAGATCTTTTCAGATTTTGCAGTACAGTAGACCAGTGGTTCCCAACCTGTGGTCCATGGACCACCTGTGGTCCACAAGAATGAAAATATGGTATGCAGCCTCACCATTACTACACCATTGCCTCGAAATCACGTGGCAACAAGAGTGACTGGTCTCACGAAAACCCCTTATAGTGCCAATGCAACGGGCATGTTAGAAGGGGAGAGCTTGTGGTCACTAGTCATGTGTTCCCTGGTCAAAGTGGCCCCTGGTCAAAGTAGTCCCTGGTCATGTGGTCCATGGTCAAAGTGGTCCTTGGACAAGTGGTCCATGGTCAAAAAAGGGTTGGGAACTTCTACAGTAGTCTCTCAGTTAATTGGAACTCACGGGGATTGGTAGCTGTCTGGCTAAATGTAGTTGCAGTTGATTGAGAGTTACTATTAAAAATAGGCCTATATACTATACCCCATACTACTATCACGCCATAAACTCTGCATTGACTTTCATCTTAATACTAAAAGGCAGTAATTAAAAGCAAATGAAGACAAATAAAGACAAACTTATGTTAACAGGGTTTTACTGTATTCTAAAAATGCTTGCATACTTAAAGTATTTCTATTATTATTATTATTATTATTATTAGCAGTTGCTTGAGTTGCGGTCAATTGAGAGTCTACTATACTTGCAAATACAAAATGAAATATCTTGGGAAATCAGGCTCCATATGCCTTAGACATATAGGCTAAAGGTAAGAAAAAATTTTTTTATAATTTTGTGGAATAAAATAAGTTTTTTTAGACTGAACCATCAGAAAGCAAAGGCATCACTATCTCATGGGCAATTTTGGAGTATTTTAGGATAAGAGATACTCAAAATGTATGGTATTGCATAATCCTGTATGCATTATATTTAAATCATTGGATCCGCTTATTTACAGTTATGATCACTTTGTGCAGACAGCTCAGCATTAGCCCAAAATAGGGGATTCCCCCCCCCCCCCCCAATAAACAATGCTAGTGGATGAGAATGAAATAAAATAAAGGACTACCATGGGAAATTGCAATTTTATAATAAACCCCATTCTGCAATAATAAATCGACTTTGCAAAATATGGCCCATTAACAACCACAAAACGCCCTGCACAAAAATAGAAGCGCTCGATTTAGCACAGAACCCTTCACACTCCCCCCTCCCCGGACAATGGACTCACCCAGCCTGCAGAAAGGAGCTGCTCTCACCCCTCCAGAGCGACATGGAATTTCCCAGAGTCTCCCGAAGGCCCCGCCCCCATGGAGAGAGAGAGAGGGAAAAAAGAGGGAGGGGGGTGCCGACCCTCTCACTCCGACCGCTCTCGCCCTGCAGCAGGTGTGCTCTAGCGGTGTGCGCATGCGCCCCGTTTCCGGCTTCTCGCGCTCTTCTGTACCTTAGTAACAGTTGCTACGGGGACGAAACGAGGCCTCTTGAGCTGCGTGAAGCCTTAGCTGTAGTAGCTGGCACTTGTCAAGCATTCCCTTTTATGGTAGAGAAGGAGAGAACGCTGAAAGTGTTGAAATGAAGGCCCACACAGCTGTATAAAATCCACATTGAACTGGATTATATGGCAGTGTGAACTCAGATAACCCAATTCAAAGAAGATGTTGTGAATTGTATTGTCGAAGGCTTTCATGGCCGGAATCACTGGGTTGTTGTAGGTTTTTTGGGCTGTATGGCCATGTTCTAGAAGCATTCTCTCCTGACCTGACAACCTCTGAGGATGTCTGTCATAGATGCAGGCGAAACTTCAGGAGAGAATGCTTCTAGAACATAGCCATACAGCCTGAAAACCCCACAACTCATATTGTGGATTATCTGCCATAATATTCTGGATTATATGGCTGTGTGGAATATAGTTTGTCACAACCTCTGAAGATGTGGTTCAAAATATTTGTGGGGGGAAAAACATGGCACTGGCATTAGCATCTGCAACCAGTTTTGTTATGTCCCTTAAAAAATCAAATCTCTGCAGGTGATTTAAACGTTTTAAAGAGCTGCACAATGCTCCTATGTCATCAACTTCACTGAACTGGCCACATTGGCCAAATGGCCGATCATTATCTCCCAAAGCAGTTACTATACTCCTAACTCAATAATGGGAAATGTAATGTTGGTGGACAGGAAAAGAGATTTACAGAGGGGCTTAAAGCCAACCTTAAAAACAAACTGTGGCATTGACACCGAGAACTGGGAAGCCCCGACCCTTGAGCACTCTAACTGGAGGTCAGTTGTGACCAGCAGTGCTGCAGAATTCAAAGCACAAATGAAGGGCAAAAGGAAGAAACGTGTCAAGAGGAAGATGCGTCAAGCCAACCCTGACCAGGACTGCCTTCCTCCTTGTAATTGATGTCCACACTGCAGAAGAACATGCGGATCAAGAATAGGGCTCCACAGCCACCTATGGACCCACCACTAAGACTTGGAGGACCATAATCCTTGGGCTACAAGGGATCACCTAAGCAAGCAAGCTAGCATTGCCTCTGTATGGTCTGAATGCACCCTCCTGTGGCCAGAACCAGGTAGTGATTCATGTTGGTATCTTAAAAAGTTACTTTGTGGAAATCTGACATGCAAAAAAGGTAATGTCAGAAGCGGCTACTATGCTTTACCCCATCTTGCTCATATCTGTGAGATGTTACCTTACTCCGAAATGTCGCATTTAACATTTGCATAACATACACAGCCCATAGGAGAATTGGTTTAAGTGTTGTTCCTCTAAATGTGCTTTCCCCTAATTTTTAATGAAGAGTCAGTACAGTCTGTCCTTCACATTTGTGGTTTTAACTTTTGCAGATTTGATTATTCATAGGTTTGATAAAAATGTTATTTCTATGAATATCTAGATCCTCCAATGTGATGCTATATACAACTTCCAGTAGAGGTTGAGCAGAGTCATGCCAGGGGACACAGAAAATTTCTCTCAGGTAAGAAATTATCATTTTTAAAATGTGTGGCTTTTCAATTTCATAAGGATCTTGTGCCCCTCAACTCAGCAAATGGAGGGCTGACTGTGCTTTATAATAAATACTATTTATAAATGAGGAACACAAGATTTTTAACCAGCCAGAAATAGGAACGGCCACTCCAGGTTTTGACATTGGAGTTTTCAGAAAAAAGTCTGCTGCATCCATGCTGCACTTCATGAAATGTAGTCGTTATGCTGACACGTTTCCTGAATTGACCATAAGCTATTGAGACCTAAAATTGATCTGCCAGAAACCACTGGCCACACCAAAATAGCTATCCAAAAGCCCAAGACCTGCATCCACTTCAACTATTGGGCTTAATATAAGCTGCCAGCTGTGGGTTGTAATGGGATAGTAACTACTGCTGGGGGAAAAACCCAAAATAAGCACAGAAATGAACAGGAAAACCTGAATTACTAGGTTATGTTCTTAAATCTGGAAGGAATGTAAATTAAAGGATGCCTATAGGACTTAATTTGAGCCAAAAGGACTCTCCCCCCCCCCCCCCCCCGCCCTCCATCTTTTCCTATGCTTGGACTCACCGCTGGAACAAGTGAAGTTATATGAAGACAATACAATTCCTTACCATTGCCTGCACTGTACGTGACCAGTTGGTGCAATAGGAAAAAACATGTAAAGGGCCAAAAAGTTCCTTTTTGCTGCTTTGAGGCATATCGTGGAGTTTTCATCTCGTACATACCATTCTCTGAAGCATTTCTGAACACTCCTGCTTTCTGGTGTTTTCTTGTACATTCAGATCAGGATTTACTGGTAGATAAATATGTATTATTTGCAACAGCTCATGTTCCTTAATACCATGTAGAACTGCAATTTTAAAAACCATTTATTATATTCTGGCTTTGCAGTAATTGCTTACCTTAGTATTCTTCACCTGTAAATATTTTTGAGTTGGTCACCTTAATCACATTTTTGTGCTTTGAGATTTCTGCTTGCATATGCAAATTATCCCAATGTAGAGTATGTAAGATATAACTTGCTCTGACTTTTGAGATACCATTTTACATTTGGTTACCCTATATACTGATATAAATCTAGAAATGTTAATCAAAACATTCCAAAAAAACTCAGTCAACTTATTCACGGATCAATGTGAATACTGTAGCTCAATTCTCTTAATATACTCACCTACACAGCAATCCACAAAATGGTGATTTCAGCCAAATTCACTAGTCTTCTCTTGCAGTTCAGTCCCTCACTGAACTACAAATCCAAGGATTACTTAGAGCAGACTGCTACAATGGTATCAAACTGATATAATTGATTCTGTAACACCTCAGATTTTAAGGGAGCAGAAACCCATGTATTATTAGAGATGTGAACCCTGTCCATCCATGATACATTCAAGAACAGGACTGAAAGAAAGGCAAAAGTGCTTCAAATCAGTCTTTTATTTTTCTTCTTGGGCAAAAGAGTCTGTGGCCTGCTTGTGTTTGTTAGCACCAGGAACTGAGATCCACTGAGAAAAGTGGTTCTCCATATGGTGAAGATAGGGCTGGAATGGGGAAGAACAGACAAGAAGGACGTAAGTGAAAATGACCATATGACTGGGAAATGGAGCCTGTGACAAATTTATGAAACTGCCCCTCACCGCATCCAGACCCCATGGAAGACCTCCCCCCCCCCCCCAAAAAAACCCCAAAACGATCCATTGTTCAGTTACATAAAAGGAGTTTACACCATTACATAATGTTCCAGAGCATTCTGGTCTGATGCTGTGACATGGAAAGGAAATGTGAGAGAAGCCAGACATGCAGTTGCTTCCCACAGATCACATTTTCTGTTTTATGTGGCAAGAAACATGAAAGTCTTGGCTGTCTTAACCATCACATTGAATGTACATTTAGATCTTTGCAGAACAAAATATTTCAAGCACAGGGAAGCAGGGGTGGATCTGAGGCAGACAGAGTGCTCATCAGGTTACACTTTTCTTTCATGCAATATAGGGGTATACAAGTGCTTGGGCAGAGGATACCACTGTGGCTGCAGGGGCAGTAGAAGCAGCAGCATACCCATGAGCAGTCAGGGGAACAGCCATGAGCATGCTTTTGCGGAGAAAGACTTCATTGAGAAGAACCTAAACCAAGCTCACTGGGAGAGATGTCAATCCCATCCGTTGCCTAGAGAGAATCCACCCTGAGCAGCACTGATTCTAGCAACTGGTAGACCGGATCTGCTCCTCTTTGCTTACTTGCGAGACCTGATGCACTAGCACAACGTATGCAGAGACACATCCACTTTCAGAATGTGTGAACAAGCTGCATGCTGGGCACCGCCTGAACTATCTGAATGGAGGGCAGGCCTTGGGATGTTACTGGACTCTGCAGAAGCTGCACCATTTGGGAAGTGCTGTTGTTGTCGAGGGAAGGCTGTGTGCTGTCCGGACTGCTCACCTGCAGTGTAGGGACACTCTCTAACACTTGAAGAGTCTGTTCTCCCTGAGCACTGCGAATGATGAGAAGGTTCTGCCCAGACCCTGAGCTACCCTCAGAACCCTGCACCTGAAGGCCAGGAAGTTCCTGTACAGTCTGGATATCCTCTACTTCCTGCACACACAGCCGGGTCTGCTCCCCACCTGCACCCCTCAGCACCAAGACCTTTTGAAGCCCTTCCTCAGTCTGTAGTGTCTCAAAATGCATGTCCTGTACACCCTCAAGGCTTTCCACTTCAGCCCCTGGTCCTAACAGCTCATCTCCCGGAGAGTTCTGCACCACTCTCTCTCCCGGAGAGTTCTGCACCCACAAGGTGGGTCCTTGTTGGAGCTCCACTTCAGACAGTTCATGAGAGCTAGACAGAGCAGTCCCCACTTCACTTATCTCCTGAGATGAGCCCAAAGTCTGGAGCTGGATGCTATCCATCTCCTCTGAAGGCTGCAGCTGCTGTGCTTCTTGGGAAGACAGCAAGTTTCGGATTTGGATCGTACCATCTAGTTGCTGGGAAGGCGAGAGACCCTGAATTTCAATGTCATTTGTAGACTGATTTGAAGGAGCTAGATTCTGGATCTGCAGGGTGTTGGCCTGCTGGGGTGATGGTATGGTCTGGATGTGAAGAGGGCTCACCTGCTGAGAAGGCTGGAGGGTTTGAAGTTGCAAGGTCCCTACCTGCTGGGAAGATGGCACAGCCTGGAACTGCACGGTGTTCATCTTAGGGGAAGGCTGAAATGTCTGGAATTGTAGTGTGCCAGATGGGGGACAGCTGGACAAGCTCTGGATCTGCACTGTGCCTGCTGGCTGACAGCTAGGCAAACTTTGGATGTGAACAGTATTTGGAGCGAGGGGCAGGCTCTGGATTTGCACAAAGCCAGACTGTTGGGTTTGTGGGATAGTCTGAATTTGGATTGTGCCAGTCTGTTGTGAGTCAGGCATGGTCTGGATTTGCAGGGTGCCACCTAGCTGAGCAATAGGAAGACCCTGGAGTGACTGGGGCTGGGGCAGTGCTTGAATTTGGATAGTGCCTGTTGGTGGAGTGGTTGCCATAGTTTGGATCTGAAGTGTGCCCGTTGGCTGTTCTGGCAAGCTTTGGAGGACAATAATGTTCTGCCCACTATCCTGCAACCCTGATGTTTTCTGGATTTGCACATTAGGAAGAGATTGCAGGTTGGGTGCAGGGGCAGTGGGCACAAGAATGATATTCTGCTTCCCAGACACTGGTGATGGAAGAGGAGGCAGCGACACAGACTTTTTGCTCTTACTTTGACGGCGTGGGACTGATTTTGCAGAGATGGTTGGAGCACTTGGCAATAGGGTCAAGGTGGTTGGAGCAGTAGGTGTTGTAGATACCACCTGGGGACTTGGAAGCAGGATGAGCTTGGGAGGTGAATTCTGAGGAGGTGGTGGCTGTTGCTGCTGCACACTAGGGATAAGTTGCAAGCCCTGGGCTGTTTGCACGAGCAGAAAACTCTGAGTGTTGGAGGGACCAGCTGGGGCCGGGTTGCTGCTTAACTCCACATTCAGTGTGGCCTGCAGGTTGGGCATGATTTGCACCTCCTGAGTAGCAGCAGGCGAGGCAGCAGCTGGACGACTAGCTGTCTCTGAGCTATTGTGTGTACGTAAATGGCGCTGTAAATAAGAAGCCATGACAAATGCCTTGGAGCAAACTGGGCATTGAAAGGGGCGCTCTCGTGAATGGGTACGTCTGTGCAGCGCCAGGTTGGAGGAGTGGGTAAAGGCCTTGCCACAATCCCGGCAACAGTAAGGTCTCTCACCTGTATGTACCCGCTGGTGCTGTCGGAGGTTGGATGTCTGGGTAAATGCTTTACCACATGTTTGGCAGGCAAAGGGCCGCTCACCTGTGTGCAGTTGCTGGTGCCGACGAAGGCATGAAGTGTTTTTAAAGGCTTTCCCACAATCCTGGCAGACATATGGGCGTTCACCAGTATGCTGGCGTAGGTGGTACTGATAATGAGAAGCCCACTTGAACGCCATCCCACACGTGGGACAGGTGAAAGCCCGCAGCCCTGTATGAACCCGCTGGTGGATACGCAGCAGAGATGAGCGCTTGAAGGCCTTCCCGCACTCGCCGCAAGCATAGGGACGCTCTCCCGTGTGGTCACGTAAGTGGTAGCGCAGCCCAGACGAGCCCTTGAAGGCCTTCCCACACTCTCCACAAACATAAGGTCGCTCAGGGGGTGGGGCTGGTGTCACAGTCGCTGTGGGTACTGGTTCAGCCTGCGCTGGACACGTCACCTCGGCTTCCTCCAGCCGCTGTTCTGCAGGGGGATGTGAACGTTGGTGGCCCAAGAGGCTAGCCAAAGCTGGGAAGGAACGTTCACACACCATACAGGTATATGTGCGATCAGAAGAGTGCTGACTCTGCTGGTGCCGTGCTAACCCGGCTGCGCTTTTGAAAGTCTTGCCACACACAGAGCAAGCTAATGAGGGTATGGGGGATGCCACAGGGGCCACCGCCTCCTGCACAGAGGCTGGTGGTAAGGGTGGTGTTGACAATGATGGTGGAGGTGGTAGAGGCAAAGGGTCCACTGGGGTCAAATGAGTTTCCTGGTGGCTCAGCAGCTGCTCCTCCAGAGGGAAGGTGAGATGACAGAGGCTGCATCGAAATAGCATTTCTACAGTAGTGGTTGGTTCCTCTAGGAAGAGTTGGGCCGGGGGTGCAACATCAGCATGAGTCTCCAGGTGGCGCTGCAAATAGATATCTGATGCAAAGGCCTTGCCACAGATGACACAGGTGTGGGCAGGACGGGCAGCATGTGCTGATCGGCAGTGCAGTGCTAAGTTTGATGAGTGAGTGAAGGCCTTGCCGCAGTCTTGGCACCGGTAGGGCCTCTCACCCGTGTGCACCCGCTGGTGCTGCCGAAGATTGGTGGACTGCGCAAAGGCCTTGTTACAGACAGGGCAGACATAAGGGCGCTCGCCTGTATGCGTGTGGCGATGCCGCCGCAGGCTAGAGGAGTTCTTGAAGGCTTTGTCACAGGCTGGACAGGGATAGGGCCGTTCCCCCGTGTGCTGGCGCAAGTGGTACTGGTAATGGGAGGACCACTTGAAAGCCAGGCCACACTGGGCACACTTGAAGGCCCGCAGGCCCGTATGCACACTCTGGTGGATCTGAAGCAAGGAGGACCGTTTGAAGGCTTTGCCACATTCTCCACACTTGTAGGGCCGCTCCCCAGTGTGTCCCCGTAGGTGGTACAGCAAAGCCGAGGACCCTTTGAAGGCCTTGGGGCACTCTGAGCACTTGTAAGGGCGCTCTCCCGTGTGAGTTCGCTGGTGGTGGATGAGCCGTGATGACCACTTAAACAGCTTGCCACATTCCAAGCACTCGAACTGGTGATCGCCACTGCTGCCACCAGGGCCTGCACCAGCTGGGGCTGCCGCTGGCACTGCTGCGGCCTGCATCTCTAGCTGCTGAGCTCCCACCATTGTACCAGATTTCACCTGCCAGAAACAAGGAATGAGAATGTTTTCTGGTCATAGCCATCATAGATGTCTCACACTGCCATTTCACCCATTTGTTTCTGCATGTTGACATTTATGAACAGCACCTCCCCCCCCCCCCCCCCCCCACTCGCTCTTACATGTGGAGGCAGTTATGAGGACAAGAATACACAGGACAAATGATAAGAGCAAATATTTCCCCAAAGAATTGCTGAGCTGCTCATAATCATCTCCATCACATAAATTATATTATTGGCTCGAGGTGGGTAAAACATAGTTAAAATATATAGAAAATAAGCTTCTTGGCAGGGAGTTGGACTGGATGACCCACGAGGTCTCTTCCAACTGTATGATTCTATATAGATAAAAACAAAGGACCATAAAAACACATAGAACAAAGATTGAAACATCAATACTAACAAAATATGAATTTAAAATGCGTACTTTAAAATTGACTAGATAGACCAATGGTTCCTAACCTGTGGGTCCCCAGGGGTTTTGGCCTAGAACTCCCAGAAATCTCAGCCAGTTTACCAGCTGTCAGGATTTCTGGGAGTTGAAGGCTAAGACATCTGGGGACCCACAGATTGAAACCCACTGAGATAGACCATCTGGAAGAGAAAGATATTTAATTGTGTTTTGAATTCTAACAGCTTATTGAGCTGTCAAATCTCTTCCGGCAGGGCACTAATGAAAAATATACAAGCAATGTTTTTCCCAAGTGCCCCCTTATAGACCTCATACCGAAAAAACAAAAAATCCCCAATTCTAATTTTTGTAGGAATAGCATACAACTCTACAAATCTACGCATCTCCTTGTATAAGCCCGCCTGGGCACTTCAATCAGCGGAGGGAGCCTTACTCTCGGTCTGACCCCATCTCAAGCATGGCTGGTGGAAATGAGAGAAGGGGTGTTCTCAGTGGTTGCCCCCCGCCTCTGGAACTCCCTCCCTAAGGAGGACATACATGTGTGTATATGTATGTCCTCCTGATCAGTTGCAAGGCCGAACATGGCATAGAGTTACAGTCTGTGCTGGACAGGGTTACACTCCCCCTGAAGACACAGGTTTGCAGCTGGGGAGTGATCCTAGACTCATCGTAAGAGCCTGGAACCCCAGATCTCGGTGGTGGTTAGGGGAGCTTTTGCACAATTAAAACTTGTGCATCATTTGCGTCCATACCGTGGGAAGTCAGACTTGGCCACAGTGGTCCATGCTGTCGTTACATCCCAAATAGATTAGTGCAACGCAATCTATATGGGATTGGCTTTAAAGACTGTTGGGAAGCTCCAACTAGTCCAATGTTTGGCAGTGAGCCAGGTTGTTCACCGGAGTGGCATACAGACAGCATACAACCCCTCTGTTATGCAAGTTCCACTGGCTGCCAGCCTGCTACCAAGCACAATTCAAAGTGCTGGCTCTAGCCTTTAAAGCCCTGAACAGTTCTGGCCCAGCTTACCTGTCCAAACATATCTCCCACTGTGAACCATGGCAAAGGTTTAAGATCATCAGGAGAGGCCTTGCTCTCGGTCCCAACCATCCTTGCAAACACGATTGGTGGGAACAAGTCAGGGCCTTCTCAGTGGTGGCCCCTCGCCTATGGATCTCCCTTCCCAGTGACATCAGATTTGCCCCCTCCCTCCTGTCCCTTAGAAAGAAACTCAATACCTAGTCATGGGGCCAGAAGTTCGAACAGTAATGCCAGCAATCAAGAAAGAGACACAATTTGTGTGACTCACAATGAACTAACACAGACTATGATTTTAAACTTATGTGATTTTTAAACAACTGTTTTAGTAATTTGATGCCTTAATTGAATTATTTTAAGTGCTGTTATGTATTATTGTGAACCACCCTGAGACCCCCTCTGGGGGTGAAAAGGACCGGATACAAATATGTGAAGTAAATAAATAAATAAATAAATAAGTGTGTGTGTGTGTGTGTAATAGGTTTATTTATTAATTTACGGCATTGATATGCCGCCCTTCTCACCCCGAAGGGGACTCAGAGCAGCTTACAAGATATATATACATTCAATATATTATATTATTAGCATAACACAATATCAGTATTATATATTACTATATTGTACTATATAATTATATTGTAATATTATTAGTAATATTATTAAGGTTGTATATTATATTATTAGCATAATATAATAGTATTAGTATAATACTTTTATAGTAAAACAGTATTGGTATAATTAGCAATAGTATTAGTATAATTAGTATAATTAGTAGTGCATGTGCGTGTGTATATAATAGGTTTATTTATTTATTTATTTACGGCATTTATGTGCCGCCCTTCTCACCCCGAAGGAGCGGCTTACAATATATATATATATATATATATATATATACACACACACACACACTCAATATATTATACTAGCCGTCCCCTGCCACGCGTTGCTGTGGCCCAGTCTGTGTATATGTGTTTTGTGTGTGTGTATATATGTGTGTATATATTTGTGTGTTTATATGTGTACATTCATATTGTGTATATGTGTGCATGTGTATAGGTATATATGTATGTGTGCATGTATATGTGCATATGTGTGTATGTATGTGTGTGTATTTGTGCATATATGTGTGTGTGTGTATGAACATGTGCTGTGCATATGTATATGAGTGTATGTGTATATGTATATATGGTATTTTGGGGGTTTTTAAGTCTGTTTGCTGGGGTTTTGTGTGTGTATGTGTTTATGGGTGATGGGCACTTGATGGACCGCCTCCCACCTGGAAACCAATGCCCTCACTGCAGAAGAAGATGCAGAGCAAGAATAGGGCTCCACAACCACATATGGACCCACAAGAATACTGGAAGGCAATCCTCCTTGGAAAACGAGGGATTAGTAAGTAAGGACACTTGTTGGACTGTTGGATGTATTGTGTCCAAATTTCATGTAAATTCATCCAGTGGTTTTTGAGTTGTTAATCCCACAAGCAAACATTACATTTTTATTTATATAGATTATTAGCATAGCACAATATCAGTATTATATAATACTATATTGCACTATATCATTATATTGTAATATTATTAGTAATAGTATTAAGGTTGTATGTTATATTATTAGCAATATTATAAGGTTGTATATGTACATTGGTAAGGCTGGTTTCGTTTATAGGCATAATAGGTTGATTTTGTTTATAGGCATGAGCAAACTTGGGCCTTCCTCCAGGTGTTTTGGACTTCAACCCCCACAATTCCTAGCAACCTATTGGCTGTTAGGAATTGTGGGAGTTGAAGTCCGAAACACCTGGAGGAAGGCCCAAGTTTGGCCCTGCCTGGTTTAGTAGACCAAGTGTATTCTGTGGTTCCAATACCCTCTTCCCAGACCACGGATACCACAGATGCTCAGATCCCATTAGTATTTTGAGAACGAGCCTGTTCTATCGGCGGGCAAAAAACACAGGCCCCGGCGCCATTCCCTTAAAGGCCGCGCCTTCCCCTTTAAGGGGCTGAGCTCCTCCGCCCCTCCCCCTTCGTTGCCCTTCCGCTTCGCGACGCCTTTCTTCCTCCCCCGCCCCCACCTTTCCCGCTGTGGGGTTGATTCCTGTCCTCACCTTTCCGTGTTTGCCCCCTCCCCGCGCTTCGCTGCAACGGATAGGTAATGGGAAGAGGGCGGCGGGGCCGGGGGGGGGAGGGGCCCCCACTCCTCCCTCCCAACAGGCGCCAGCGCGGGACACCCAACCTTTATCTCGCTCACACTAACCATCCGCGACGCCGAGAGGCCACGCCTCTCTGCCGGCCTGCCATTGGGCACGCGCTGCATCCTGGGAGTTGTGGTCTCTGCCTGGTCCTTGGCGCCATCTTGCCGCCGCGTCACGTGACAACCTCAAAGGGGGCGGGGCTGGAATAGGGGATGAAAGTGCGCGGGGCAAACGCAGAGAAGCTTCAAGCTTTTGAGAAAGTGTTCAAGTCAGAGAAATGCCACCAGGCAGTTCAGCGTGGGCTTTAGACAAGACAAGATGATGCTATTGTGGGCATGGCTCCTAAGGATGCATCTCTACTCTGTAATAATATTATTATGCTAATAATAATAATAATAATAGTAAGAATAATAATGCAATGTAATAGCAATATATTTGTATTAGCTGTAATTTTGCTAATAGTATTACAGTATAGCAGGGGTCCTCAAACTAAGGCCCGGGGGCCGGATATGGCCCTCCAAGATCATTTACCCGGCCCTTGCTCAGGGTCAGCCTAAGTCTGAAATGACTTGAAAGCACAAAACAACAATCCTATCTCATCAGCCAAAAGCAGGCCCACACTTCCCACTGAAAGTACTAATTAATTTATTTAATTTTTAAGTCTATGACATTTCATCATAGATGCAGGCGAAACGTCAGGAGAAAAATTGCCTCCAGAACATGGCCATATAGCCCGGAAAAACCTACAACAACCCACAAATTTATATTTGTTAAAATTGTTCTTCATTTTAATTATTTATTGTTTGTAAGTGTTTTTTTGCACTACAAATAAGATATGTGCAGTGTGCATAGGAATTCATGTTTTTTTCAAATTATAATCTGGCCCTCCAACAGTTTGAGAGAGTGATCTGGCCCTCTGTTTAAAAAGTTTAAGGACCCCTGCAGTATAGTGATATAGTACTGTTCGACAACAGTACAATATAGTAATCTCTCTATATAAAAATGTAACGTCCGTTTGTGGGATTAACATAACTCAAAAACCACTGGACGAAATGACACCAAATTTGGGCACAAGTACCAGGCCAACAAGTGACCATCGCTCATAAAAACACTGAAAAACACTTCAAAAGGGACTTTAAAAGCCAAAAAAATTTACATTACAACGCATGCACAAAACCACACACGCACACATATATACATATATACGCAAACATATACACACAAAACATATACACAGACTGGGCCACAGCAACGTGTGGCAGGAGACGGCTAGTCGATATAAATAAAAATGTAATGTTCGTTTGTGGGATTAACATAACTCAAAAACCACTGGACGGATTGACACCAAATTTGGACACAATACACCTCTCAGGCCAACAAGTGATCATCACACATAAAAACACTGGAAAACACAGCAGAAGATACTTAAAGAGCAAAAAAACACATTACAACATATGCGCAAAACCACATATATACACAAACACACCTGTATACACAAATACACAAACATATATACACACAACACACATACACAGACTGGGCCACAGCAATGCGTGGCAGGTGACGGCTAGTATCTATATAAATAAAAATATAATGTTTGTTTGTTGGAGTAACATAACTCAAAAACTACTGGACGAATTCACACCAGATTTGGACACAGTACGCCTCTCAGGCCAACAAGTGACCATCACTTGTAAAAACACTGGAAAACACAGCGGAAGAGACTTTAAAAGCCAATAAAATAAAAAAAAATACATTACAATATATGCACATAACCACATATATACACAAATATATACACACACAAAACATATACACAGACTGGGCCACAGCAACGCATGGCAGGGGACGGCTAGTGCAATACTAATATTATACTGTGCTAATAATATAATATATTGTATACACATACTGATAATAATACGTAATATAATAGTAATAGTTCAATATATATTAATATTACATGTAATATTAATAATATTACAATATAGTGATATAGTACAATATAGTAATATATAATACTAATATTGTGCTGTGCCAATATAACGTATATACACATAATATTACAGTATAGTGGTATAGTACAATATAGTAGTATATAATACTAATATTTGCTATACTAATAATATGATATATTGTATGTACAAATAACTTGTAAACTGCTCTGAGTCCTCTTCGGGGTGAGAATGGCAGCAAAAAAATGTCATAATTAAATAACTTAGTTTGACATCACTTTAACAAGCATGTCTCAATACTGTGGAGTCCTGGAAGTTGTAGTTTGGTGAGGCACCAGCACTCTTTAGCAATGCAGGCTAAATGTAAAACTACAATGCACAGGATGATATACCTTTGAACCATGGCAGATAATAATAATAATAATAATAATAATAATAATAATAATAATAATTTTATTTCTTACCCACCTCTCCTCATGGCGGGTTAGACAACAATTTAAATACATAAACACAGCAAAACATGACAAATATATACACTGACTAAAACATACCTCCATAAAAGTTACATACCAAAATTTATCTCTACGAAATATTTAAATAGACAAAACAGATTAAACAAAGGACATGCATTAAAATTCATGTTTATGTTTAAACACTGGGTAGGCCTGCCAGAAGAGACAGGTCTTTATTTGTGTGTTAAATTTCGATAGCTGATTTAGTTGTCGGAGCTCTACTGGCAGGTTGTTCCACAGCCTTGGGGCGGCCAATGAAAAGGTCCTCTGGGTGGTGGTTCCCAGTCGGGTTCTGGCTGGTTGGAGCAGACGCCCCCCAGAAGACCAAAGTGCGTGGGCCGGATTGTATAGGAGAAGGCAATCCTGTAGGTAAACTGGACCCAAACCATGTAGGGCTTTAAAGGTCAAAACCAACGCCTTGTACTTTGCCTGTAAACTAATTGGCAGCCAGTGTAGTGATTTTAGGATAGTTGTCATATGCTCACTCCTAGATGTTCCTGTAAACAATGTGGCTGCAGTATTTTGAACTAGTTGGAGTTTCCAAACTTAGGACAAGGGTAGCACATTGCCGAAGTCCAACCTTGAGATTACCAGTGCATGTACTAACATCTTCAGATACCCCAAATCTAGGAAGGGACACAGCTGTCGGATCAGCCAAAGCTGATAGTAAGCACAGTGGTCTCTGAAAGTGAAAGCCAATAAAAAAGCTGCCGCAAACATAAACCGCTACATGCATACATAAGTTCAATATATGCGTGTGTATACACACCAAACACACACAAGTACACATCTTTAAAGTACGTTTCCTCATTATGTAGAATGTTTAAATATGTATGTACACACATATATACACACACCACACATATACGTATTTTTAAAATCTGCATAAATAAAATAGGGAGGAAACTTACTTTAAAGATAGCCAATTGAAATTAATTTAACTGATGATTTTCTCTCATTCTTTTCAACTTTGGAAGGATTGCACAGCCCAACCAAAAGAAAAACAAACAAACATGGTGCCATGGTTGTTAGGCCTATTTCTGGGGTAATTTGGGCCACTGATTCATAAAATTGCACTGGATAGACAGCATTAACTCTTGTTTCTTAGATATGGTTATCATGGTTTTCTCTGGGCAAGCAGCTGGTAACTGGTAGATAGCATGTGTTCTGTCTCAAAAACTAGAGCTGAAAGGGGAAACAGCTGCCTTTTTTTTTTTGAATCAGCAGGTCAGATATACCTGGAAACTATTATAACATTTGAGGCATGAAAATGTGTGTTGACCAGTGTTATAGAAATAAAATGAAAAATAAATGTACGTTGGCAGAAAGACTGTACTAGATCTGTAGGTATTGAAATACATAAAATCTGATTTTTAAAATACCAGTGTTGATCTCGACCATTTCCTAGTGTGAAACAGGTATACTGTTGAGAGACCTTGCATATACATCTCAAGAGAAAAAACAACTCCATAACTCTTCCTTTCACACATAGGTTATTGTTTGTTGAATTGCAGAATTCTAGATTTAGAAGTCATTGCCGAGATTGTCTAATACACTTCTTAAACTGTGAGTCCCAACTCTAAATGAGATCCCCTTAGCTGAATGTTGCGGTCACAAATATTTGGCAACAGTAAAAGGTTTCTGAATGCCACCATTTTAACAAATATGTTAGTAACATGCAGTGTTTACAGTGTACTCTGCAGAAATTGCTTCGGCTGTACTTCATGAGAAGGAAAATCAGCCTGGTTTACAAGCTTTGCAAATGCTGGTTTGTTTTCAGTAAAAGTTTGGTTTTTATATTTATTTTATATACCTGGGGTCACGTAAAAAAAATCTAATATGAAAAGGGATCACAAATGGAAAAAGCTTAAGAAGCCCTGTTCTAATCCATCTGTGCGTAATGCAACAATTTTGCAATTACACTGGCTTAAATTCCTTTAGTCAAGAAAACTGAATCGCCTCCTGAGCCATCTGTCCACTGCCAGCTCTTTCCATTAGGATTAGGACATTTATTTTCATATTTCCAACTGAAATTGTCAGTTGTCTTGCAATTTCCATCTCTTCATCTTCCTATTTCCCTTTTAAGCAAGTCTGCTTGAAATACTTGACCTCGCTTCTCCCTTCCCTTCCTCCCTCCTGTCAATATCACATTTTCATTTGATGAAAACATTTCTGTATTGTTGGGATTTTACCTGTAGCTAAGTTTAAAAATAGATACTGTTTTATCTGTTCTTCTTACTCATTTAAAAAAATCCTAAAGGGTGGTTCTCACTTTTATTGTGATTTTAAATTGCTGTGAGCCACTCTCGAGTGTCACATGGGGACTAAAAGGGAGAGACAGATAGATTTCTATTTAGATTTCTATTTCTATTTATATCATGACTCCCTTTAAATTTCTCCAAGGCTAAACATATCCAGCTGTTCGGCACAGGACTTTGTTTCCAGAACTCACACGTCCTCTTTCTTCCAAACACACTGGTTTATCAATGTTCTTATTAAAATTGTGGTAGTAAAAAACCATACACAGTAACTCAGACTAAAACTGTTAAATTTCATGACGTAATGGTTGGCATTTATTTATGCAGTAGAACCACTTTAACGGCCATGGCTCAGTACTACAGAATCCTAGAAATTGTAGTTTGGTAAGGCCCGGCCCTATTTGGCAGAGAAGACTAAAGTCTTGTAAAATGACAATTCCTAGGATTTGATACCACTGAGCCATGATCGTTGAAAGTGTATACCAAACAATGTAGATAAACTCTTCAATATCCTTTATTCATTTGGAATGAGCACTCAATTTTGTTCACCCATTCTACAAAATTAGGTGAGAATCTTTGGCTAAATAAAAAGAAAAGTCTTATTAAATGCACTTGGAACATCTTGGTTGATTGCAAAAGTCTGGGCAGATTGGCGAAGGGGTTGCATTTAAGTTGCAGGCTGTTTGATATGTTTGTAATTCTAGATATACATTAGTTAACAAAGTAAATGTATTCCTGGACATTAGTTCTGTAACAAAGTGGGCAGGAATAATCCCAATTGTGTAACGTTCAGGGCATTGAAGACAAAACCTAGCAAACCTTTTGGTTCAGATCAAAAAAAGCTAGTGAAGTGGATTGGAGCCGTAAGTCCATTGTATCCTGAACCTTTAACATGTTGTTTCTAAATCTTGTCTTCCCCCAAAGCACCTCCATCTGGTGTACATTGCAATAGTCCAGCCCAGTGTTTCTCAAGTTTCCTAATGCCACTGCCCCTTAACACAGTTCCTCATGTTGTGGTGACCCCCAACCATACAATTATTTTCGTTGCTACTTCATAACTGTCATTTTGCTACTGTTACGAATCGTAATGTAAATACCTGATATGCAAGATGTATTTTTATTCACTGGACCAAATTTGGCACAAATACCTAATATGCCCAAATTTGAGTACTGGTGGGATTGGGAGGAGGGGATTGATTTTGTCATATGGGAGTTGTAGTTGCTGGGATTTATAGTTCACCTACAATCTAAGAGCATTCTCAACTCCACCAATGGTGGAATTGAACCAGTCCTGGCACACAGAACTCCCATGACCAGCAGAAAATGCTTGAAGTATTTGGTGGGCATTGACCTTGAGTTTTGGAGTTATATTTCGCCTACATCCAGAGAGCACTATGGACTAAAATAATGATGGATTTGGATCAAACTTGGCACGAATACTCAATATGCCAAAATGTGAACAGTGGTGGAATTTGAGGAAAATAGACCTTGACATTTGAGAGTTGTAGTTGCTGGGATTTATAGTTCACCTACAATCAAAGAGCGTTCTGAACCCCACCAGTGATAGAATTGGGCCAAACTTCCCACACAACCCCCATGACCAATAGAAAATACTGTGTTTTCTGATGATCTTTGGTGACCCCTCTGACACCCCTTGCAACCTCCACCCCGGGGTCCCAATTCCCAGGTTGAGAAACACTGGTCCAGCCTGAATAGGACTAAGGCATAGGTGACATTCTTACTCTCTGATTAGTAGGCAAGTAAATTATGAACTAAGATCATTTGAATATTTGACAGCTGAAAGGAAGACAGGTGACCTGGTGAGATGTCAGTGTATTCATTCAGAATATTAGGCGCAAGGACAGAACCTTAAGCTGGTGCTGAAATATATTACAGATCATAATATGAGCTTTCAGTTGTATTATCACACTATCAACAGTTCTAATGTTTGCTTTCAGCTGCAGCAAATTTAGTACTTTTCGGTCGCTTTGCCCTTTAAGTAAACTTCCTTGAGGCCTTTGTTTGTAGCTTTTGACTGATAAGTATTGTATAAGTTGACAGAGTGGGTAGATAGAGGGCACCATTACTGAGCAGGTGGAATATGCTACATAGCCTCTTTTTGTCACTTATGATATTTTTATTTTGCATTCATTCTAATCAACAGGATTCAACACTGTATCTTCCTTTCTAGGTCAAAGAAGCTTAATTTTAAAAAATATGTTTGTATGTGTGTGTTGTTTCTGCTTTGGAGCAGGAGGAAGAGGACCTGGATGACCTGTTGAGTTGTCCGAACAGCTGAATGGCATCTTAGGGGCCAGCCTGAGCTTCTAGTTTGCTGGAGAGGGTCCATCGTGCCATGGACTCTGGGTGTGAGAGCAGATTCTCTGCATTGTTGACAAGAGATTACACAAACACTTTTACTGTTACACAACAGTCCTTTGGCTGCTCTCCTGAAGTGCCAGCAGGGGAATCGCAACACAACATCAGTTCCAGATATCCCAAGAGACAGAACTTATTTTCTCCTTTGTAGGAGAACAACAAAAAAACACTGCTTTTCAATGTTGGTCACCTGGCACTGGTTAAATTGATGTTAACGCAGCTTTATTGATAATTATTCACTCTTCTCATAATACAGCCAATGTGATGTTACTAGGACACTGTGGAATCTAAACATGGCAGGAAAACCCAACCACCAGACACTAAATAGAACCCGTGAAAATATTTAATGCAAGGTTAAAAGTAAATGTTTTGGTGGACTATGCTTAAAACTTGTGACCTTAGTAACAACCAATAAAGGAGATGCTAACATCACACTCTTATTTTTGTCGTTATTTACCTTCTATCAAAGCCAAGCTCTTAGTGAGACAGCCACTCTTTTCTAAACATAGAAAGGGTTGGGTGATTGTAAATGGGCTGAGAATAAACAGATCATGCTGGGGCTGGGGTGATATTAAATAAGTAATAAAACATACATTCCCAAGGTGATGGGGTAAAAAGAGGTATCTTAAGATGTCCTGGAAGCTTTGATCCTTATACTTACATAATCTGGATATATATTCTGCATTTAATGGTGATGTATTTTAAACATGCTTTTTGATTGTAAAAGTTCTAGGAATGTACATTAGATAACTTGCTTTCAAATTTAGCTCTATGGACTGTTTTGTTTCCACACACCCTGGGAAAACTGCTTTATATTGAGTGAATGTAACAAATATGAAACTTTTTTTAGAACTGATAACTCTGGGCTTTTGGCTTATGTTTGTTTGTAAAGGGCAAAAGTTGTGTTTGTAAAATAATGACTGCTTGCTAGATACAGTAAAATTGTGACTAGCACTTTCAGGTCCTAGAACAGCATTGTTAAAGATTCTCTGAAGCCTCTGACGCACTGGCTTACATGAGTTCCCTTTCACACCAAGCCAACAACAATAATCGTCTATTGGAAAATGAGTGATAATGTGTGGATGTTTACTGGAGAGGAATAGAGGACTTCAAATCTAATATGTAAAGCTCTTAGCTCTTAGCGTCAGCTGCAAAGCTGACTGGTACAGACTAATTGGGGCTAAGATTGCAGGATAGTTGACTATTCAGATAAAGTTTTTGGCACACTTTGTACAGAAGAAAGTATGATAGTCCAATAGGCACGATGACTCAATTGTATGCCCAAACATTTAGATGTGTCTTTCTATTGTATGTCATTCTCTCCGCAATGCCTCAGATTATCACCCATGTGATGTCCTAGCAAGCAAGATAGAGACTGTTTTCTGACTAACAATGAGCTCCTTTTCTGACTTATGGCAAACCTAAGGCAACCCTAGCATGGGGTTTTCTTGGCAGATATTTTCTAGAGTCAGTTTGCCATTGCCTTCCTCTGATGTTGAGAGAGTGTGATGTGCCCATGGTCCTCCAATAGGTTCCCACAGCCGAGTAATGTTTCAAACCTTGATTTCCACGTGTCCTAATCCATAACTCAAACTACTATACCACATTGACTCTCATGATACTTGCTCCTAAGTTTGTGACTCTAGGAAAGCCAGAGAGCCAGCAATCTTGAGTCTTGACACAGCTATCAGATGACTGCAGGGTGCACTAAAAATGGCCAGCTGCCGTTTACACAACATCACAACATCATGGAACTTGTTGACAGTATTTGGGTGATTAAATAATCTCTGGTCGTGGTCAAACAGTGTCACTTGATCGGCCAGCTGAAAACATTTAACTCATCGATTGACTGATGCTGTAACACTAAGCACACAACACCCCACCTACAACTTGGAGTAGAAGGTAGTCAGGTTTTGTGAACATTATATGCACTTGCTGAAAATAGATGGCAAATAGATGACACTTTTCCCTCCTATCCTCCTTCCCTGTGGTGTAAGCTAAGCAAGATCATAGCATCAAAACCAAATTGAGCAGTTGAGTGCATAGGCCAATCCTGATGGCCTACAGCTAGCCATTTGCAGACTTTGGCAATTGTTAGCTTTTTCTTTTCTTTTTTTCATGTCAGGAGCGACTTGAGAAACTACAAGTCACTTCTGGTGTATGCTGATTACTTTGGCCTAACAACACAAGCAAAAGATTTTGAAACAGTTGAAATCCAACTTACTAATGCCTTGAAAGATCTCTCCAGCTACTGCAAAGATAACCACCTGAAGCCTAACCCTGCCAAATCACAAGTATGTGCTTTCTATCTACACAACCGTGAAGCCAACAGGAAATTGAAAGTCATCTGGGAAGGTCAAGCACTTGAACATTGTTTCCATCCTAAATATCTCGGTGTCACCTTAGATCGAACACTAGCATATAGGAAACAGTGCTTGAACACCAAAGTAGCTGCACGCAATAACATCCTGAGAAAACTTACTGGCAGCACATGGGGAGCAGACCCAAAATTAATAAGAACATCAGCCCTGGCCTTGTCTTACACAACTGCTGAGTATGCCTGCCCTGTTTGGCATAGGTCTCCCCACGCAAAACAGGTCAACGTAGCTTTGAATGAAACATGCAGAATAATCACAGGCTGTCTTAAACCTATACCTGTTTAAACCTACACCTACAAGCTAGCTGGCATTGCCCCCCAATGTGCCACGGGAAGTTGCTGCTAAATGTGAGAGAAATCAGGTTGAACCCTGTGAAAGCCATCCACTACATGGCTACCAGCCTCCTCCCAGCAGACTCAAATCAAGGAAAAGCTTTGAGTACCACCACTCCTCTTGCCATCCCCCCAGCAACAGCAAGGGTATCCCTCGGGGTAGCTAAATCAGGAAGCCCTAACTGGATGGCCCCCTGCAAGGGTCTTCCTCCAGGGGCAAACCAAGAATGGGCAACCTGGAAGTTCCTGAATAGCCTCAGAAGCGGAATGGGCAGATCAAAAGACAACCTGGCAAAATGGCACTACCTAAAAGAATCCCATACCTTGTGTGACTGTGGAGCAGAACAGACAACTCTGCATCTGTATGCTTGTCCATTGTAGAGGAGGAATTGTTGGAGGCTACAGACAATGCTGTTTCTGTTGCCCATTTTTGGTCAAAAGATATTTAGCCGCCTATTTTATCAGTTTTATAGTCATTTATGCAATGCTCTTGAAACAAAATAATAAAAACTTCTGGTGTAAGACAATCTGCAAGGATGTTGCCCAGGGGATCCCGGAGAGCTGGAGCGGATAGAGGGAGCTCATTTGCACTCTTCCTGGATTCGAACTGTGACCTGTCAGTCTTCAGTCCTGCCAGCACAAGGGTTTAACCCACTGCGCCACCGGGAGCTCCGGCTATTGTTAGCTAAGAATAAAAACTGGGCTGTGCAAACAGTATATTAATCTAAGAATAGAATTTCCAGTGTGGCCCTGTCACAACAGTTGAGATAAGCACCTTGGCTAAGTCTTCATCCCTCTTCAACTCTTCATACCACAACGATCAGTTTTCAAGCAACTTTTTAGAGTGGCAAAGGATTAGAGCTACCCAGCACCTGCCCAAAGGTCAGGAAGACTGACAAGCAGCAAAGTACATCCAGTGCCCTCTTAACAAAATTTTGTGTTTTGGCTCCAAAGCATGAACTGCACTTTGCAAGGATCCAAGAAAACAAATCCTTTGGCAGTAACAAGATCGTCTCCTTTGCTGTTTATGATAAAACAGTCCACTCTTGTGAAGTCTAGGGTGCTTCTCCCAGTATTAGATCAACCCCAGCTGCTTGCCTAGTGAGATTGGATCCTGTGCTCCTCAACGGCCTTACAGTCAATGATGTCTGTGACCCTGTGCATCTCTATATATACATACAGTATTTGCTTGTCAGCACACATTGTTTCATGTAGATGCTGATTTGTAACGAGACAAATGTAATGGTTTTGTAATACCTAAGTAACAAACTAAGTGATAAATCCTCCTTACTTCTGTCTCATAACATCTTTTTATTTCATCATTCACACTATATTTTATAGCCCACAAAACCGAATTTATTAGATTGAAGGAAGTATTTTGCAAGTCAACTTCTCTGCATTGATTGAAATAAGCTTTGCTGCTCGGTCAAAAGAGCTGTTTACAAGACAGTTATTTTTACAAGTTTCCTAGTATCTCTTCTGTACTATTTTTCAATGTCTGTCATGGTCTCCTTTGAAAAAAAAAATCCAAAAGAGTTTCCCAACCTATCATTCTTCAGATTGTGCCTAATATGGTGTTTGAGCCAAAGTAAATCTGGCAGGGGTGCAAAATTAGATCCAGTTCATTCTTGATCAGGCACAGCACTGTTATGGTTAGTGAATCATATAGCTCTGATATGAGTGAATTCTTAAGTGAAATATTTATTTGCAATAACAGTACTATTTCAAGAAATGGCCATTCTAAATCCCTTCAACAAATGAGTAGAATCTTACATATTATTTACATCTAATTTGAATCACATTGCTTACTTTCACCAAAGTGTGTGTGATTGATAGTAAATTTATTTTGAAAATTCTTTTGTTAGTATCATGGCCCCCAATTATAGTGCCTGAATACACAGAATTGACGGCAGTTAGTTTTATCTACTGTTGTTTTAAAATTGTATTATTATGACTTTATGCTGCATGTGGTTGTTGTTATAATTTTACATGACTTGTTTTATACTTTTGTACCGTTTTTACCTGTTATATGTTATATGTGCTCCCTGGAGTGCCTTGTAAGCCACCCGAGTCCCTTCGGGGAGATGGTGATGGGATATAAATAAAGATGATGATGATGATGATGATGATGATGATGATGATGATTGAAAGAAAATGGAAGAGCCATCTATTCCAAACTGTCTCCTTTCCACCATGCAGGAATACATAGCTAAAGCACTCCACAAACATGCTCTGTTTAAAACTTCCAAAGAAGAAGACCTCACCAATCTTTCAGGCAGTCTATTCTACTATCAAAAACTTTTTACCATACAGAAGTCTTTCCAAATCTTTAGGTGGAGTCTCATTTCTTATCATTTGAATTTACTAATTTGTGTTCCAGTCTCCAGAGCAGCAAAAAACAAACCACACCCTATCTTATGCATGGCATCCCTTCAGGTATTTGAAGATAGGTATCATGCCACCACTTAGTCTCCAAGCTAGACATACCCAGCTCTCTGAATTGAACAGTGTAAGGCTTGGTTTTCAAAACTCTGATTATTTTTGTTTTCCTTCTCCAGACATATTGCAGTTTTTCAATATTCTGATGTCTAGAATTGTATCAGGATCCAGTTTCCAGGCCCTCAGTTTTGGCACTGAAAACTGGGGTCCTGACGTAGGACATTGATAAGAACTCTGTAGCTGTCGACCTTGGAAGAAGTGGCAGGAAGTGTGGCAGGAATATTGCGTGGGGTTTTGACTTGGCGGGAATTGTACTTTCAATTGAGGGGGTGTGTATATAAGAAGCGACCAGCGGCTGCTGGTCGATCTTGGATTTTCACATGTACATGTTTCCAGTAGTAAAGATTCTCTTTGATACCAGAGTGCAATCCTGTGTGTTCATTGGGAACAACTGCTGTGAGCTGACAGAATTGTACATAGTATTCCAGATGGGATCTGATCAAAGCAGAACAGAAAGCACCCTTGATGCGAAAACTTCTTCTATTGATGCAGCCTAGAATTGTATTTACTTTTTTTTTTTTGGCCATCACATTGTTGTTTCATGTTTACCTTGTAGCCTATTTAGATCCCTACATCTGTTTCACATGTACTACCTTCAAGGTAGGTATCAACCAGTCAATAGTTGTATGGTTCATTTGTCCTCTTAGATGGTACATCTGATATGTATCCCTGTTTAAACCAAAGTGGAATCCACGACATGCAAGTGTGGAGAAGAGCAAACCACAGACCACCTAGAATCATAGAATCATAGAGTTGGAAGAGACCTCATGGGCCATCCAGTCCAACCCCCTGCCAAGAAGCAACCTGAGCCCTGCCACATGCACAATGGAGGACCTTCTTATAGCAACACCAGAGGCACTCCAAGTGGCCAGCTACTGGTCAAAGGACATTTAATCAAATGCCAAGTTTTTAAACTTTGTGTTTTCTCAACTACATTGCTTTGCTCCTGATAAATAAATAAATTTGTTTTGTTACTTTCCAATCTGTCAAGATCACTTTGAATCCTGATCCTGACCGCTAGGATATTAAGTCCCTCCTGCTTCTCTCCCTTCACTGCCCCCCCCCCCTCAAAATAGCCTGCAAATTTGTTGGGAGCACTATCCAGCAAAAATAAGTGCATCCTGGTATACCTGTTGAAGATCTGTGGCCCAACATTTGAAGTTACTTTCCCTTAGATACCCTTCTCTGGAAGCCATTAATCGATGGCATATGTTAATCTATTTTAAACTAAAGCTGAGGTCAGTGCGTGGGGAGATGGGAGGAACACATTCATGGTCCAGGTGGCAGAAAAACTATCCAAGCTTATTTGAAACCAGCCTCCGGACGATGGTGTCAACTTTACTTAGTTTACTCTGTTTTAAACCCTCCAAGCTCTGCCAGCTTCACTATTTCACCACAGGGGCTGACAGTTTAATGTCTCCCCCACATAATTTTGCTTCCCAGAAGCTACCAGCTGGGAATATACACGGATGCTTTGTAAGGCACCTGAAGCAAAAGCGGTGACACTGAGGATGGATGGGCACACGCTGTGAAAAGGTGATGAGATTTTACCTTTTCTGCTGCAGGATGCAGTTCCCTGCAATAGCCTTCCTTATAAATAGTCACTGTTTGTTTTTGTTTTTTTTGCTTTTATATCTTCATTATATGTGCTAATACCAAACTGTTGGTAATGTCATTATGTGATACTTCTGATGAAAAAGGAAACAGCAACAATGAATTTGGTCATGAGAAAAAACAAACAGGTGATTTTCCCCTATTTCATTTGCCAGCAAGCAAGCATGATAAAACTGCAGTTGAACTTCCTTATCCACAAATTCTGCATCCACAGATTCCACCATCCACAGCAAATTTATCTGCTACTTATGGGTCTCTACACTGGAGGAGCCCCTTAAGTAGTCCCTCTTGAAACTAAGTGGAAAACCCCTCCACCACAGCAACTGAAGTTACCCAATATTTATTGGCCTTCTTCGCTTAATTATGTAGCTACATTGGTTTCTAAAATTGTCAGTAGAAGGAGTACTAAGGCTCTCTGCCTTCCTGTGGACAGCGGACTGGAGATAATAGATACCCTTTTGAGCTATGTTAATGGAAAATCAATGTTTGTACAATGGGCCTTCAGTGTCCCCTGAAGATTCATTCCAGGACTTCCTGTGGATACCAAAATCCATGGATGCTCAAGTCCCGTTATATAGAAGGAAGTAGTAAAATGGTGTCCCTTATTTCAAATGGCAAATTGCTCCCCCAAAGGTTTGCTTTCCGATGTTTCAAAAATATTTTCAAGCTCCTTTAGTATTTAGGAATCTATGTACATTAGTCCTAAGTGTAGAGAAGTCCACAAATTCCAGACAAGCTTTTCAAGTCTGTGACCCTATGGTTTGAGTTAATCAAAAAAGAGGGCTGTATTTTTCTCCCACCCATCTGCTGTGGCCATCTTCAGCATTGGGTTATATTTAGCAGGTGCGTGAGAGGATGCGCCAGACCCAGCCAAACCAGCCGCTTGTTAATCGTTTCCGGTTACAGCTGTTCTTGAATGTCTGTGCTTCATAGATGGAAGAGCTTCATGCTGGATAAGGCTTGAGAAGTTAAAAATCATTCAGGATGTGGAGCAAGTGTGTCCCTTCACTGTGTTGTATAAAGAAGCAACCTCTCTTCTGAGCAACCTTCATGGATCACAGCCACCCACCTGGCTTTGTGACTGATTTGGTTTGCATTGATTAGGGAAGAGCTTGGAAAATTCTGGCTGTGGAAGTTGTCATCCCCAAGAGTCAATTTCCCAAGCTCTTTTCCTGGGAGAGTATCTTGCTATGACAGCCAGTTCTCAGGACCCTTAGACTCTCTTCTTCAAGTACACAAGACAAAGGAATGAAATCTAAGAGTAGGACCATTTGCTTTGTTATCCTCATGTTATACTTGCTTTTATTTGAACGGTGTATTTTGTGCAGCTAAGGTTGATGCCAGATATATTATATTTTGTGAGTTACCCATGACTTTATGACATCACCAAGGCCAAATTCCTGTGACATCACAAGCAGTCATTCCCAAATCTCAAGGTCTGAAATCTGTGCAGTCCAAAATCATGAAAACAATGAATTACATGACTCAATAGAGACCAGAACTTTGATCTTCCAATACTTTGGAAATGGCTACTGGTGGTAATTCAGCTCCAATTTGCCATCCAAACTTTAAAGGAGCTATCCCATAGTCTGAATTTATCTAGGACTGTGGTTACCAACCTGTGATCTTTGGACCACAAGTGGTCCACAAGAATGAAAATATGGTCCGCTGCCTCATCATTACTCCATTGCCTCAAAACCATGCGGCAATGGAATGACTGGTCTCACAAAACCCTCTTATAGTGCTGAGGCAACAGGAATGTCAGGAGGGGAGAGGCTGACTACCCATGAAAGTTTACTCTACATTATTAAATATTGTCTATTAATCAGCTCTAGATTATTAAATATGGTTTTCTGTGGGTGGGCAGATGGCGACTACTAGATGACATATGTTCTATATCAGAAACTGATGTGGTCTGTCCAATGCAATTTTCTGAATCAGTACCCCAAATAACCAAACCGAATCTAAAGTTGACCAAAAACTGATTTGTATTCCTTTTGGTACTAATATTGGAAAGTGGTCACTGGTCAAGTGGTATCCTGTCAAAGTGGTCCCTGGTCAAAAAATGGCTGGGAACGGTGGATCTAGTAATAAAAGAGCTACCTATGAGAGCACCTTGGATAGCTCTTCTAAGTTTAGACAAAAGCCTGGAGGTGATTCACTGCCCCCATGACACAGGAGTTACCAGATTCACTGTGATCATATAAAGAAGGAAAGTTATTTAAATCTGATTCCAAAAAGGGAAGCTACATGAAAAATAAGCCCAAAATGAAACTAGAGAAAGAAGGGGAAAGAGGAATGACAGAATCCTAATAGGATGGAGTAAACTGTAGTACTTCAGGCTGTAGGCAAGAAATATTTATTCAGAGTGCTATCCTAGTATAAATTAGAATAAGTGGTAGAGCAGGGTGCACTGTGTGTTGTTTAAAGAGAAATCTGGAATAAGGAAACACTTTTTAAATACAGTGGGCCCTTGGTATCTATGGAGGTTTGATTCCAAGACATGCCACCAATGCCAAAACCCATGAACGAACAAGTCCAATTATATACAACAGCATAGTGAAACTGCGTCCCTTACTAAAAATGGCAAAATTTAAAGATTTTTTTGAGGATTAGGAGGAAGTTCAATCCATGGATATTGGAATCAACAAATGCAGAATGCATAGGCATGAAGAGCCAACAATCATAGCCTGGTCAGATATAGAACTGAGAATTGTGTTCAATTATTTTTTATCAGAAAATCCCCACATTTCACTTAAAATGTAATTGAAAAACTGTATGATATTTTTAATGAGTGTGGGGAAAAAATGAATCAGATGAATTAATTTCTCAAGTACAGCAGCGTTCCAGGCAAGGATTAGAACACCTCCTCATTTTACTTAAACTCAACCTCTTTATTTACAAATATACAAATTGAGTCAGTAGTACAACAGCATATAAACAAGTGCATAGGCAAATGGTGATAAACTCACAGCAGCATCAATTGCTTGTCCATGTCCAATCCATGCCAAGCAGACTTTGAATGACAGGACACCGTGGACCACAATAAGACATATGCATATTTTTTTTCAATTTGAGCAGTGTTGTTGTGGAAAGTAAGGCAATTCATTTCCAACCCATTCATTCAAAGGCAATTCTAAGTGAACCCTATTTGGTCAGGCCAAGAAAAGATGGGAAGAAATAGGAAAATTTCAGGACCCAGTAAATGTGACTCTGTGACTCATTTACTTCCGAGATAAGAACTAGAAGAGCCCAAAACCAAATCTATGGTTTTTTGATCCAGAGTTTAAAGATGGAACTAGAAAGACAATATTCCTACGGGAAAAGGAGAGTGGGTCCCTGAGGTATTTTGTGCTTATTGGGGACAACTTGCTTTATTTTCTGAAAGTGGCAGCTTTTTCTGTGTTGCCCTGGCTTGTTTTCTCCTTACTAAGAACAAGCTATTGCCTTGGTGATGTACAGTTTTGGTCCCTCAACCACTAAGGCAAGTTTATGAATTGGTAGTACCATCTTCACCCTTCTCCATTCGGCTAGCCTGGGTCTTTAGCACCGCCGACTGGTGCCAAGAAGTTCCCTGCTGGACCAGGCACAGCTCTTGACCTCTGGCACCAACCATGGTAATTTGATGTAATTCATGACCTCTTTGGCATGACTACGGTGAGCTGGGTTGGGTCTCAGCAGACCCTGCAGCATCTCTAATGCCTCGGGGGTGAAGCGCTCCCAATGGGGCGGCTGTGGGGCAAAGCGGGGGCTGCGATGCCAGCTGACAAAGCTGCGGTAATGTCGGTCGGCAGGGATAGCTGTGAGCCAGGGGAAGTAGCCAGTTAACACACAGAAGAGCAACACTCCCAGCGCCCAAGTATCAAGGCTGGGTTGGGCCTCCATGCGGGCTTTAGGACCAAGAACACACAACTCAGGTGCTGTGTAGGGCAGGCTCTCGGGCAAGGCTTCAATGGCCTGGCCTCGTGGGCAGCTTAGCCCAAAGTCTGTCAGTTTGATGCGTCGGCATTCGGGGTCACACAGCAATACGTTCTCTGGCTTGACATCACGGTGAACCAACCCCTTGGTTTCCATGTACTCCAGGGCACTGGCAAGTTGTAGGACACAGCGCTTCACCCGCTGCTCAGGTATACCAACCTGGAGAAAAACAGAAGAATCAAAAAATCAGACAAAATTCCCTGAAGTCGGTGAGGAATGCCATGCATTACTCCTCAGTTTTCCACTGAGAACAATGGGGGAAAGCACATTCTAAATCTACAATAAGGAGATGCTGAGGCATGTGAGTGAAGAATACCTTTTTCTCTCTGTATTTCTCTCATTTTATCTTTGCATGTATCTATACTATAGAAAAAATGCAGTTTGACATCATTTTAACAGCCATTGCTCAATTCTATGGATCATAGAAGTTGTCATTTGATGAGGCCCCAGCCCTCTTTGCTAGAGAATACCTTCTACAACACCCATGATCATACAGCATTGAACCATGACAGATAGTGGTGTCAAGCTGTTTTAATTTTATAGTGTACATAAGGGGTCCCCAAACTCAGGTCTGCATGCTGGATGTGGCCCTCCAAAGTCATTTCCCACCTTTGTCCTAAACTGTAGACTTAGGGTTGTCATAAGTCTGAAACGATTTGAAGGCGCACAACAACAACAACAACAACAATCCTGATTAACTTGACTATCTCATCAGCCGAAAGCAAACCCACACTTCCTATTGAAACACTGGTAAGTTTATGTTGGTAAAAATTGTTCTTCTTTTTAAATATTGTATTATTTTTTCATGTCTTTTTGCATTTCAAACAAGATATGTAGAGTTTCTTTCCTTTCTTTTCCAAACTATAGTTTGGTCCCCCAGCAGTCTGAGGGCCTGCAAACTGGCCTACTGCTTACAAAGTATAAGGACCCCTGGTGCAGATGCATGCTCTGAAGCTGGTTTTAAAAATGTGAAGCTTTGGAAGGCATAATTTGCCAGTTTCCATACTTGGCTAGCAGTATAATTTCATGGTTGGTTGCCCTTACCTGTGGTACCATGAGAGAGAAGAGGTCCCTGGATAAAGCCAATTCTTGTGCAAAGACATAATGTTTTGGGGTTTGAAAGGCAATTCCCAGGGCCGTGGCAATGCAGGGATGGGCCCCCAAAGTCAGTGCGATGCAGTATTCGCTCAAGAAATCCTGCAATTCGGTATCCTTCTTGTGTACAAATTTCAGAGCCATGGGAGTTCCTGAAAGAGAGGAGAAACTTTTAAAACGTCCAATTTGTGAGTGAGCAGAGAGCTTAAGGAGATTTGAGTTCTCACTTCAAATAAACCTGCATCCTCTCAGATTGACATAAGTTCTGATTAAGATCCTGCTCTTACCCATCCTCTAAGAATTCCCTCCCTACCCACCATTTCAACTACTACTTCACCAACTACTACTTCACTCTTAGCTCTGTGCTCTGGATGCAATAACAAAGGCTGGCTTAGACAATGCTACAATTTTCATGATAGGGAAATACAATTAATGTCATTTGATGCTGTAAACAAAGGACCGTTCTGTGGATAACTGATGAGGTGACGAACTCGTGATTGGCTTTTATCACCTCAAAACATATGTGAGGGGCCACATAGTAAAACTGTTTATCAGTATGAACAATCCCCAGAAAAAGCTAGTACACTGAGTAGAAAAGGTCCAGCCTTGCCCTTGATATGATAGTTTTCTAGGAGCATGTATCTGTTTTTTGTAGGGGACAGGATGTAGAACTCTTCAATTCAGTGAGCTCACTTGTATTCTGGTATGGTTCAGTCCAAAAACATGTTATCACATCATTGAGAATTAAACTCTAGATGGGCATTGAAAGAGAAGCACACTGTGTTTTCTTCTATTCCTTATGCCCCTGTTCTTAGCTCTACTGCATTAGTTCCAAATTCAGTTTCATAGCCTTTCCCATCCCTTCCTCCAACTCCTTGCTTTTGACATACCTTGGAGTTGGTGGACTGCCATTAGCACATGCCCATACGAACCACTGCCCAGTTCACGGAGGATGGTATAACTACTAGCCACCTCCACCTGAGGTAGGTTCTGGGCTGTCAGGAGCACCATCTCTTCCAGTCGTTTCGCAATGTCACCAGGGACGAGCTTCATGGCTACAAAGGGGATGATAAATGACAATTCAAAAGACTACCAAGAAGTGGCTGTTTACTTCCATGTGCAATGGCTTGCATATGTCTACCAAATAGTGGAAATAATAATTCTGTAGTCTCCCTGGGTTTTCAATGTGAAATAAGCATGTGGCATAATTTTATTTTGAACAATAGAATGTAAACATATTGCCATATGATGTTATTTCTAAACAAATCTATGAAAGGGGTTAAATATGCAGTGAATTCTCAACATAGATTGTAAACATAAGAGGAAATTAGTTCAATTTAAAGAAAACTTAATGGGGTGGAAACTAAACAAAATTGTAACAGTAAGGAAGGCACAGTTCTATTCCCTGCTGTCTCAAAGTGTAAGACCAAGTGTAATGGTTTAAAGTTACAGAAGGGCAGACTTTGATTGAACATTGGGAGAGGCTTCTTGATGGTAAGAACAGTTAGACAATGGAACCAATTTCCTGTGGAAATCGTGATGTCTCTTTCTCAAGACATCTTCAGACAGGGGCTAAGCAACCTTAACTGGAGATGCTTTAGCTGGCATTCCTCAGCAGAGAAGGAGATTTCCATCAAATTTGTCCCACAATGAGCTATCCTGCCCTTCATTCTCTAACATCTCCGAAGTCATATCTAACCAGCGTGTATTCCCATGTGACAGCTATAATTCTCTTTGGCACAACTTCAGATATGACAACATTGGACAGATGACATAAACAGGGAGCCAAGTATTGGGTTAGGTTGCAGATGTAATTGCCTTTGGAGTACAGCTAGATGCTGTCTAGTTTTTATTTTTATTTTTTGCTTCTAAAGCGCAAAGCACAGAATCCTTTTCCTGCTGGGTGGAGAATTTATTCCAAAAGAACCATCCAGAAGATCCCTGGTAGATGTGATAGTAGGGACCTTGCCTTCACCAAAGAACCATGTGTGCAAGAGGCTACAACAGGTATTGGCAAATTTCAGCCCTCCAGGTGTTTTGGACTTCAGCTCCTACAATTCCTATCAGGCTGTTAGGAATTGTTGGAGTTGAAGTCCAAAACACCTGGAGGGCTGAAGTTTGCCCATGCCTGAGCTATAGTAAACAATGCAACAGAATTCATCCTGAGGACAGTGCTACAAAGAGGAACTCAAAAGATTGCTTTGTGAGGGCCCAGTGCAAATTGCCCTGGCTGCTCTTCCCTCTGAGAAACCTTAGCTAGAATTCAGACACTGAAGTGGTAAGAAGAGACCTTTACTATCTTGTGTGCTGAATGGCTTTTTTCACACCATAATCACAACCAATGCAATTTGCAAGCAAGTGGGTTTCAACCCCAATATAATACAAGTATCTGGTGGATAGGATAGGCAGGGGTAGCAATCTAAATTTGCACTTCAGGTGACAGTAATGCATTTCCACAACAGCAGCATGTTGGGAAACGCCTCTGCAAGTGCCTTTGAGCTCAGCGTGGATCACCTGCAAATGCTTTTAGTGCAGAAAAGAAAACAAAGGAAAGAGGCATTGAAAATTCAATGTGCTTGTTGCTTTTAAGATTTGCATATGCATCAACGTCCCGGGCATTTGCAAGCAGCACTCTGTGCCTCAGACATCAGCTTACCTGCCACAGCAGAGCTGGAGCACTTGCACCTTTCCTTGTCCAGAGTGCCTTGTTGACTTGCAGGGTTTTCACCCCTGCCTCGGTTCTTCGATTATTACCTGCTGTGTGTAGATCCTTGTGAGCCTTTTATAGAGACCATTTTCCATCTGGTTCAGTCCAGCCCCACAAACAGGGAAAGGGGCCAAGCCACCCCTCTCTTTCCTTGCTCTGCTCTAAAAGGTCAGTGCTCTGGAGTCCAAGCGGTTTCATGGGGCAAGATTAGCAGCCACTTATCAAGGTTATTTTTACCTCCAGTGGCCCAGCTGCTTTTACGCTTATGTCCCAGATGTTCCTGGAAAGAAGGATTCTCTCTTTATTCTTCTTTTTCTTTAAGGCATAAATGGTTCAACTTTAATGGCACAAAGCATATCAGACCGGAGAAGAAATACCCCTGCACCTATACAAGCTGATCTTTTTTTTTTTTCGGTCGGGGAATCTAAGCTGTTAGGCTCAAAAATAACCCTCAGTTGGGATGATTCCATCATAAATATAGCAGAGTGCTAGAAACACTTCATAACCAGCAGAAACTTACATGTGGTGAGCCAGGATAACCTTCCATTCAACAGGATTGCACAAGATTACAGAGTCACAACTTTAGGTTCAAATACATTTATTGAAGTAAAAAGAAATCCATTCTCGATAGAAAAGGTCTTGGAGCTAACTAGCTTAAATCTCATCTTCTACGAAGTAAAGGGGTAAAAAGCCAAAAATATCCATGCAGTTACATTTTGCCTGGAGAAAGGCAAAAATGCATCAATGTTGTGGCTGATAGGAGAGATAGTACCAAGAGTGATCCTTTGTTGAGGCAGAAAAGTACGGTTTTATTTTTAGCTGAGACCCTGGCGTGGAATCTCCTCCAAAAGGAGAGTGAGGATAAAGGCGTTAACTTTCCCTTTTATACATCTTCAAATGCAGGCAAACAAAGAAACACGATTCTACATTTGTTAACATCATCACTTTAGCATCGTAGAAAAATCAAATTATATCTTTCTACATGCATGGGGCACATCTCTGAATTCAGCTTACAGCAAGTTAGAGATATCGGATTCAACTTACACAGATTCATCAAGGGGCCTATTTTGACCTGTCAAGGGGAAGAGAGCACCACTTCTTTTTACCTCTATCTGTCCGTGCTAGGTTGTTCTTATTTCCTCCCTGGAATGTTCACCCACCCTCTTGCCTGTGAATTGGACACAGATCCTTCAGCATTATTTTTGTTCTTACTCCATAACTGCAATTATGCTACTGTTATGAATCGTCATGTAAATATTTGATATGCAGGAATCAGGATATATATTCATTTACTGGACCAAATTTGACACAAATACTCAAAACGCCCAAATTTGAATACTGGTGGGGTGGGGTGGTGGGATTGATTTTGTAATTTTGTAATTTGGGAGTTGTAGTTGCTGGGATTTATAGTTCATCTACAATCAAAGATTGTTCTGAATTCCACCAATGATGGAATTTAATCAAACTTGGCACACAGATCTCCCATGACCAACAGAAAATATTGGAAGGGTTTGGTGGGTATTGACCTTGAGTTTTGGAGTTGTAGTTCATATACATCCAGAGATCACTGTGAAACAATAACGAATCTGGACCAAATTTGTCACGAATCCTCAATATGCCCTAATGTGAACACTGGTGGAGTTTGGGAAAAACAGACCTTGACATTTGAGAGTTGTAATTGCTGGGATTTATAGTTCACCTACAATCAAAGAGAATTCTGAACCTCGCCAATGATAGAATTCGGCCAAACTTCCCACACTGAACCCCCCATGACCAACAGAATAAATAAAAATATTGTGTTTTCTGATTGTCTTTATTGACCCCTCTGACACCCTCTCATGACCCCCTCCCAGGGGTCCTGACCCCCAGGTTGAGAAACACTGCCCTACATTATAAGAAACTCTGAATCTCCTGAAGCTTTCAGGGCATATCAACAGCTGGATTGGGTCTGTTTTGGCCTGATCTACTGTCCAGTTGCACACCCCAGCCATTATTTTGCCAGGGGATGGATCATTCCCATGTCATACTGCCAGCCATAGAGGTCCCTATAAGTACCTGACCATCACCTGTTATGTCTGATGAGGTCAGAATGGGGTGCTCTCATGATCAGAAAGAAAGAAGAGAGTCTCATTTATCTTCTTGCTAATGGTATGTGCACCCTATGATCACAGCAAATGTAACAGGTGACTGCCAGCCACTTGCAGGTACCTCCATGGTCAGCAAGGAGCAGCAGCGATGACACACAGACAAGATAATGAGCCAGAAAGTGTATGGGCAGCACCATCTGGACATATGGCATACATACTGGATTCAGGTTGGCTGTAGGGGACAAAAGCCTCAGCCAGATACAGCCCAACTCAAGGTGGATGACCTTCTCCCCTTTGTTGTTATGTAGTTTCCAGTTTCCAGTTTGGTAGCAATGTCTGAGGCAAGATTTATTCAGAGAAAGTCTTCTAAGGCTGCAAGATTATTGCATGTCCAAGGTTGCCTGTTGGGTTTCCATGGTTGAGAAGGGATTTGAATCCTGGTCTCCTAGACCAACACTCAAATTACTATAACATGCTTTCTCTTCTTGCCAGTACACAACTATGAGTCATATTCCAAATTGGTGAATTCAACTAAAATACAGAAATGCCTCCTTTAAGCAGCAAACTCTTTTGAATAGCTCTGGGACAGATGTGGCCAAACATCACCAGAGTGTGGTCAAGATAACGCAAGTTCTCAGTGGGGAAGAACACACTAGCTACTGGGAAGGGCAAGATTTTGCCTTCTCCTGTCCTGAATTAGTTGTGTACAATCTATTCTTGTACTTTGTATTCAGTTTGCACCAATGAGACCTTAACAAGACATTAACAAAGCTAGTTTCCCTCCGTGGACTAACTATGGGAGACCTAAGTCTTGTTTAGCAGTATCTCTTTCTTTACAAATGGACAGGAACAACAAGCAATAAACAAACAGGAATAATTTGTCCAGCACTCTCACATTTTAAAAATCTGCTTTTGCTCGCCAGGAACATCTTAGTGGAACTTGTTTTTCTTTGGCTAAATTCAAACAGCACAAGCTATCCCTTTTCCAGCCCCACAGGGGCACATTCCAGTGGCTGAAAATAGCCACTGTCCATCAAATAACAGGCAATACACAAATTTTTATCAAGAAGCTGCCATTTTGCACTATTCCTCTTTCATTTGGGCAGATGCCAGATTCAAATACACAATAGTGCCTGAAGATCACATTCAGGACAAGGAGCCAAGCTCTGGGATACTTTGAGGAAGGACACAGATTAAATCAATGAATAAAGAAACCCTCTCATGATTTATGACTGCCACCAGAACCACAGTATCATATTGCTGGAAGGGGCCTTATGGGTCATTGCATCCAACACCCTCCAGCTCGATGCTAAAACATCCCCAGGGAAGTTGCTGTCCAGCTTTTTTTGAAGATGCCCAGAAGCCCTCCAGGCTATTGGACCAAATGTATTTATGAATTTTATAGTGCCTTTACTGATTTGTCATTCTCAGTTGTCTGCATGGCTGACAGATGCATAAAACACACACCACTTTTGCTCAGATAGGGCACAGCAGGTTGCTACTAAAAAAAGTAGACCTAGTTTTCACCATGGTCATACGGGTACGTTTTATATGGACCACTTTAAATTACTGAAGAGGCTCAAAAGATTAAATGTTCACTCACGCAAACTATTTTTAAAATCAACCATTTAAGATACCAGTTAGGATTGTCCCAAGCCTGAGGTTTTGGGGTCAAAACCTGAGACTTGGGGACAAGCTCGAGTGACACCAAGTAGCATGATGCATTAAGTACCAATGATTCTTGCTCACAAGTTGTCAAAGAGAAAGAGGAAGGAAACAAAGTTTGGACAGAAATTTTAGCTAAAGGAGTTGTTCCCAAATCAAGGTGAAATGAGGAAGTTATTCTTTCTTGCTTAGGGAGATGGCATATGGAATATTTCAACTAGCATGCTTACTTCTAACCAGAAGGCAAAGTGGAAGGAAGGGAGCATTGTTCCTTTACCAGTGAAGAGGTAAATGATAGTTAAGTTTCTGTCTTTTTTGGTTACGGAATAAATATTGCAAAGTTTACCAAGCATTCAGAAACTTTCAGAAGTTTGCCTTTTGACAACTATTTGCACACTCATGCTATTTAATGTAAAATTAACTCCTGTAACCTGGGTTTTGTAATCTCAGCTGCAGTTAATATTGCCATTTTTGCATCTAAAGCACTCTTTGAAATAGTGTTTTGATGAAAATATCAAATATTGTATTGTCAAAGGCTTTCATGGCCAGAATCACTAGGTTCTTGTAGGTTTTTTCGGGCTATAGGGCCATGTTCTAGAGGCATTTCTCCTGACGTTTCGCCTGCATCTATGGCAAGCATCCTCACCTCACTACCTCTGAGGATGCTTGCCATAGATGCAGGCGAAACGTCAGGAGAAATGCCTCTAGAACATGGCCCTATAGCCTGAAAAAACCTACAAGAACCTAATATCAAATATTTATTTCTCTTGAAGAATGGTAGCAAGTTACCAAATTTTAAGTGTCACTTCTCCAAAATGCTTGCGGACAGAAGTCTAGAATTTTAGATTCCCTCCCCCCCCCCCCCCCAAATTTGGAAAACTTTGGATAAGTATAATGAACTATCTTGGAGATAGGACCCAAGTCTAAACACAAACGTTATGTATGTTTCATGTGTACTTTATACACATAGCCTGAAGTTCATTTATACACAATATTTTAATATATAGTGGGTTGTTGTAGGTTTTTCAGGCTATATGGCCATATTCTAGAAGCATTCCCTCCTGACATATTGCCTGCATCTGTGACAGGCATCCTCAGAGTTTGTGAGGTCTGTTGGAAACTAGGAAATTGGATTTATATATCTTTGGAAGGCCCAGGATAGGAGAAAGAACTCATCAGGATTGTGGCGCAGCTGGCTGAGTGTCAGCTGCATTAAGATCACTCTGACCAAAAGGTCATGAGTTCGAAGCCAGCCCGGGTTGGAGTGGGTTTCCAACCAATTGTGTAGCCTGTTGTCGACCTTTGCAACCCAAAAGACAGTTACATCTGACAAGTAGGAAAAATAGGTACCACCTTAAAGTGTGGAGAGGCTAAATTAACTAATTTATGAGGCCATAAAAACGACTCCAGCAAGCACTCCAGCAAAAAGCATGCGGGGAATGCGGAAGTGCTTCATCAGTGTCGCAGATGGACGATGAAAGTGACAGCTCCCCTGGCTGCCAGAAAAGTTAAATAGCCTCTGTGTATGTCTGTATATGTTGTATGTCAAAATTGGCATTGAATTAATTGCCATATATGTGTACACTGTAATCCGCCCTGAGTCCCCTGCAGGGTGAGAAGGACGGAATATGAAAGCTGTACATAAATAAATAATAAATTGTCTGTTGAAACTAGGTGTGAATATTTCAATTGGCCACCTTGATTAGCATTAAATGGCCTGGCAGTTTTTAGGTTTGGCTTGTTACTGCCTGGGAAAAACCTTTGTTGAGAGAATTTTTCAACAAAGGATGCCTTCCACAGATGCAAGTGAAATGTCAGGAGAGAATGCTTCTAGAACATGGCCATACAGCCTGAAAAACCTACAACAATCCAGTGATTCCGGCCATGAAAGCCTTCGACATTACATGAAAATAGTTTGTGCACATTGAATTATCAGAATGCAAAGATGTTACTATCTCAGTCTCCCATGTGGACAATTTTAGAGGGTTTTGAATCCAGGAATTCTGGATAAGGGATACTCAAACTGTGCCAAATTTCCTGATAATTGATCTTGAAGATGAACCCTAAAACACATTAAAATAGAGAAATGCTTTCCTAGAACATTGGTTTCTTCTGCCCAATAGGTTAGTTAATTTGTACCACTGTCATTTTGTTGGCTGAAGACTTTTTGCAGCAAGGCCCATTTGTTTCCAGAAGGATCGTTCATACCCACCTGCTTGGTAGTAACTTGTCCCTCAAGAGGAGACAGATTTGCCCTGACCTTTCCTTATCCATTGGCAGCTTTTGCCTAGCATGCGGACTGCCTTCTGCCAATGGGGGCTTATTGATATCCAAATGCAAGTTGCCTCTGGGGACGGACGTGGGGGGCTTAAGTAGGCAGGTGTGAAATACACTGTTTGTTGTGCCCCATGGCTGGGTTTCCATGGAGAGTCACACACCGGAATGGTTTCTTGCTAGAGAAGCAAAGGGAGACATTCTAAAAAGCTTGTTTCAATATCCAAGCTGAGCTTTTAACAAACCCCATGGGCACCGTAATACAGTCTAAGGTGTTTACTGGAAAAAAACAGGTCATCTTTCCTTGGGTTACACCCACACTCAGCTGTGTTCACTTCACAGTCAGGGCAATGGGTATCAAAAGGAATGGGAACTTGTACACCTCTTTATCTTGAAGTAAATTCTTTACTGCAGGTTACAGATTCAAGAAACAAGTCCATACTCTGGAACTGAATGGAGTGGTTAGGGGCATTCAAGTTTAATCTTTTCTTGTCCCATGTACCAGTTGCTCTCTATTTCCACTTTTCCTCTTTATCCTCAAGCTCTCTTCAGATTCAACTGAGTTTGCTTTCAATTAACAAAGCCAGGAAGAGAGGAGTGGACTAGGGTCCCTGTATTGGGATGAAGATGGGGACAAAAATAAAGTAAGTAAGTAAATACATAAATAAATAATGTTGCCCTTCCCAATTGATTCAGGCAAAAGCAAACTGCTAGAATGCATTTTTTCCTACCCTATTTCCCTGAACATAAGTCAGGGTCTTATATTCCTTTTTTGCTCCAAAATATGTGTTAAGGATTATGTATAGCTGCCTGGACACTATTTCAATTAACCTTTTCAATAGTAAACTATGACAAGGGCTTATTTTTGAAGTAGTGATTATATTTCAAGCAACCTCAAAAATCCTGAAAAAATGCTAGGCAGGTCTTTTTTTCCCCAGGGTAACAGGGTAATTAATAATGTCTATATTCACACTTGCCTCAAGCAGACAAGAGTTCTTTCTCCCATTCCACAGATACATAAAGCTCACTTGTCTAGTTTCCAACAGACCTCACAACTTCTGAAGATGTCTGCCATAGATGTGGGCAAAACCACAAGAGAGAATGCTTCTGGAACATGGCCATACAGACTGGAAAATTCACAGCAACTCAATATCTATATTCTTGAACACACTCTGAAGTCACTTGGCCACAGCTATTCCAGTTCTCATTTGTAAAAGGTTGGATGATATGCAGTTCACCACACCCATTATCAGTTTCCTTCTGCTGAATACAAAGTGAAGGAGCCCTCATGGGTCTGTCTCCTAAAACATGTGATGGTGGCCACTATGGTTATCAGTATGAAAATTAGACACAGCTTATCTACTTTAACTGTAAAAAGGTAAAGGTAAAGGTTTTCCCCTTACATTAAGTCCAGTCATGTCCAACTCTGGGCGGTGGTGCTCATCTCCATTTCTAAGCCAAAAGAGCCGGCATTGTCCATAGACACCGTGGCCGGCGTGACTGCATGGAGCACCATTACCTTCCCGCCAAAGCGGTACCTATTGATCTACTCACATTTGCATGTTTTCAAACTGCTAGGTTGGCAGAAGCTGTGGGTGACAGCGGAAGCTCATGCCGCTCCCCAGATTCAAACCTGCGACCTTTCAGTCAGCAAGTTTAGCAGCTCAGCGGTTTAACCCACTGCGCCACCAGGGGCTCCACTTTAATTGTAGAGGTGTGAATTTCAAGAGGTAATGCTTGTCATGTAACCTAGGTAAAATGCAACACTTCCTGAAGTGTCTCCTACACAACCATCAACCACCTCCACTTTCCACTTTGGCAACCCTTCTAGTCCAGAAGTAGTTTGCTACTACATCACAATCAAAGCTCTTCCTGGAACACAGTGCCTGAGGCCACAGTCCTGAGAGTGTTGCTTGTTTTAATGATCCCAGTTAAGTTTTGCCTGCTGGTGTGAATTGTGTTGAAGCCAACATGCCCTGTTAATTCTGAAGATTTACAGCTGTCTTTGAAGTGCACTAATGAATATTGCCTCATCCGTTCATTCCCCTTTTAATTGGGTTACATGATCTCGAGCAGGACATGATCATTGACCTGTGAAGGATCCAGATCCCTTATCTCAGGAGACCTGCATCTATGGCAACCACCTCCTTAGAAACACCTCTGTTTGCTCCTCTCTTTGAATCAGGATTGTTCTGTTGCCATGGCTGCAGATCAGTCACAAGCTTCTATCCCTTTATCCAGAGTGGGCAACGGTTCTGCCCCTTTTTGTTGCCCATTGTTAACTCGCTCTCAGGAGGTGCTGCTGGCAATCTTCCATCCTTTGGGTGGCATATTTACACTTCATGAACCCCAAGCAACAGCTGCGGATTTGGGTTCTGTTTACCTTGGCAAAGGGCACTTTCTGCTGATCGTTGCCCTGGTTGAATAATAAGAGGATCATCACCCAGCTGGTAATTTGAACAGGAGGATGAGCTTCAAACACACACACACACAGAGAGAGAGAGAGAGAGAGAGAGAGAGAGAGAGATAAACCGATGTCTTTGAATGATGTGTTTTCTGCTGACCTGAAGACTAAGACGCGGAACAATGAGTTCATACTACAGGAAAGGAGATTCCATCTGTAGTATGGTAGAGTCTCACTTATCCAACCTTCACTCAGCCAACACAGTCTGCCTCCCGCTCGGATCCCCAGCTGTTTCAATACATTGTGATGTTTTGGTGCTAAATTCTTAAATACAGCAATTACTACATAAAGTTGCCATGTACTGAACTGCTTTTTCTGTCATTTTTTTTTGTAAAACATGATGTTTGGTGCTTAATTTGTAAAATCATAATGTAATTTGATGTTTAATAGGCTTTTTCCTTAATCCCTCCTCATTATCCAACATTTTTGCTTATCCAACATTCTTCTGGCCCGTTTATGTTGGATAAGCGAGACTCAGGAGTAGGAATTCTGCAACTCTGCGGATATTTTTGCACTGCAACTTCCAGCAGGCTAAACAAGTATAGCCAATGATAAGGAATGCTGGGAGATGGATTACAAAACCTGGAAGACCAATAACTACTTCTGATGTATGGTTTCTCCCTCCTAACCTCAAGAACCCCATGAGGGAGGTTAGGCAGAGATGTAGTGACTGGCCTCACATACTCCAGAAGACATTGATTGGACATCTCCCAGTATGATATCCATTGCCCCATTATCACTCTCCTGCCTGTATTCATATAATAGTGTTAAACTGCTTTGAAAGACTGTAAAAAAAAAGACATTAACATTCTTTTAGGTGTGTGCGTTTTAGTCTTCCAGAGTCATTTGCTGTGGCGAGGTAAAGTTTTTATGATGTTTTCATCTCGAAAGTTTAGATGTTGCTTCTGAATTTTAATTACTTATCATGCACAGGGATTTTTTCTACTTTTTTTTACTCAAAAAACAAAAAAATGAATGTGACAGAAATTTTCCCCAAGAAATCTATTTCATTTGTTTGGGTTATTTCCCCCTCCAAACAAATAAGGCTAAGAAGTACTTAAAACAAGCATCCCAACCTGCATTTTTGGAAACTGTAGAATATCCTTTATTCTACATCAGTGGTTCCCAACCTATGATCCATGGTCCACCAGTAGTCCACAAGAACTAAAATATGGTCTGTAGCCTCACCATTACTACACCGTTGCAACGAGAGCAACTGGCCCCGCAAAACCCTCTTATAGTGCCGAGGATTATTAAATATGATTTTCTGTGGGCAAGCAGATGGTGACTACTGGATAGCATATGTTCTGTATCAGAAACTAGAGCTGATGTGGTCTATTCAATGCAATTTTCTGAATCAACACTCCAAATAACCAAACTGAATTTAAAGTTGACCCAAAACTGGTTCGTAACCCTTTTAGTACTAATGCTGGAGAGTGGTCCATGGTCAAAGTGGTCCCTGGTCAAGTAGCCCCTAGTAAAAAAAAATTGGGAACCATTGTTCTACACCTACAATTATTCATGTGGACAAGGGCAATTCAATGCCCCATATAATATGTTGGAATTTCCATTAGAGTCAGAAAACAAATTGCCAATTAAAAGATTTTGTGGTTTTATTTGCCTAGAAGAGAACTAATATGAAAATAAATGGTGCAGATGGTAATAGCTTTCCACCCAAACATATGGTCATCTATGTCACAACCTGAATTCACTGCGCAGTCTTAAGGCTCTGAAATGAAAGCAAACTGGCCGACACAGAAATCTGTGTATATCCATCAACACCAAACTGCCCTCTGAGAAGCAGACCACACAGCTGCTGCAACCGCAAATGGACTGAAAGGAAAAACAAACAAAATGAAAGTCCAGTACATGTTGGTGCAGGCTACCATATGCCAGGTCTGTTGCACCACCACCTGGCAATGTAAAGAATGGCAGGCACTGCTCATGGTAAGAGTTGTCCTATGTGTACAGCCTCAGGAGCAAGCCCCATGGAGGCCCCTTCCACACTGCCATATACAATCCAGGACGGAAACATCACCCAGCTTAACACATAGACTTGGAACTTGGATCTTTTTATCTTACCCTCTTTAACACAAGCATTAAGAAACTCAGTATAGCATAAATGATGAAAAAACAGTTCAGCCTTCCTACCTGGCTCTTGTGAGTCAGTGCTGCAAATATTAAACAGGAAACATCAGACATGTTCCATTCACAGAGAATTGGGTGATGGATTTGTTTTTTAGTTTCTCTGGCTGTGCTTAGGTAAATAAATTGAGATCAACGGAGGAGATATCAAGGAATCCTCTACATTAGTCAAGTCTTACTTTAATGAATCATCAGCACAAAAATGCAGCAAGCAATCCATGCCTTTCCCTTAACACATGCCAATCCTTTCCCCCACCCCAACCCATGTATTTTTGGATGTCATATCACTCCCAAGTGCCCCTTCTATTTCCCAATGCCTCTTTGTGTTCTTTCAAAATAAATCAATATTTTCCCAATACTAAAGAATCTACTTTTATGCTTGATTGATCCCAGACCACAAGTTGGGAACCACAGCTCTATATAATGGAATGGTATAGAGTTGTGGTTCTCAACCTGTGGGTCCTCAGATTTTTTGGCCTTCAACTACCAGAAATCCTAACAGCTGGTAAACTGGCTGGGATTTCTGGGAGTTATAGGCCAAAACCCTTGGGGAACCACAGGATGAGAACCACCTGTATAGAGTGTTTCTCAAACTATGCTCCTCAAGATGTTTTGGACTTCAGCTCCCAGAAATCCCTGCCATCTTACCAGCTGTTAGGAATTGTGGTAGCTGAAGTCCAAAACACCTGGAGGAGCAGAGTTTGGGAAAAACTGGTATAGATAAATGTCTATTTATCCCAGAAGTTTCCACTCCTTGATCCAGCTGCCACCAAGACGATGGCCTGCTAAAATAAGAAACATGAATAAGAAAGAGAAATGTTGTGTGTCCACATCCATGTGCATGAGTGTGATCTTTGTGAACCCCAAAAACCCACAATGTCACTTTAATATCTTTTTTGTTGTTGTTTAAAAACTTTGGAAATATTTGGTGGAAACATCTACTCCCTTGGTAGAAGCAAAGGAGTAACTGATAAGAGAAATAAGGATATTGGGATTACATGTCTCTCTCTTGCCCTTCTTCTTGAGAATATTTATTTTCTGGATACAAATGCAAAGCCCAGGAAAGTTTAATCTATGCATGTGTGTGTGTGCATATATTATGAATTTATTATTGGGTGAAGTCTCTGATGCTTGACCAGAGTTTGTCTCTGCCTGAACCTCCTCCCACAATTGGTGCAGCGATACGGCTTCTCTCCTGTGTGGATTCTCCGATGGATGATAAGGTCAGCCATTCGAACGAACCTTTTCTCACACTCATCACAGGGATAAGGCTTCTCTCCAGTGTGGATTTTCTGATGCCTGGTAAGTGAGGAGAGCTGATTGAATCTCTTTCCGCACGCTGCACAGTTGTGGGGCCTCTCCCCTGAGTGAGTCCTTCGGTGCCGGTGAAGGTGAGAGAGCTGGTTGAACCTCCGTCCACACTCATCACAGGTATGGGGTCTTTCTTCAGAGTGGGTCCTTTGATGCCTGGTTAAAGCAGATGATGCAATGAACCTTTTCCCACATTCGGGGCAGCCATAAGGCCTCTGCCCCATATGGATTCTCTTGTGCACTGTGAGAGCAGAGAGGTGGCTGAAAGATTTCTGGCAATATGTGCAGCGGTAGGGTCTCTCTCCAGTATGGATTCTTTGGTGGCTGATAAGATGCGCCCGCTGGCTAAAGGTTTCCCCACATTCAGCACAGGCATGGGGCTTCTCCCCTGTGTGAATCCTCTGGTGCCGCGTGAGGTGTGAGAACTGGTTAAACCTCGCCCCGCACTCGGCACAGCGGAAAGGTTTCTCACCTGTGTGGATGTGCTGGTGTTTGGCCAGATCAGATGGGCAATTGAAACGTTTCCCACATTCAACACAGGGATGGGGTTTTTCTCCAGTGTGTATCCTCTGATGTCGAGTGAGATGCGACATCTGAATGAAGCTTTTGGGGCATTGGCCGCAGCAATAGGGTTTCTCTCCTGAATGTGTTTTCAAGTGTTTGGCAAGGCCCGAGGGGCGAGTAAATCTTTTCCCACACTGAGAGCAGGCATGCGGTCTGTCCTTCCTGTGGATGCCACCATGAGCTCGGAGTTCCTCCTCTCCCCTAAACCTTTTCCCACAGTCCGGACACTGGAAGTACTGTCCAGCTCTTCCCAAAAACTTGGCACCTGTTAAGTGTTTTTTTAAAAAAAAAAACAGCTAAATGTCATTCTGTAAGCAAGAAACCAGGAGGAAAAAAATAACTTGTTAAAAGCTGGACAAGCAGTAATACCATAGGGTTAGAAAGAAACATAAAATAGGATTTATGTAACTCAAAACTATATACGATGGGAAAGAAGAGTTGCCTATAATGGCCAGAGAAAAAAAGATACACAGATTACAAATTGGTAGAAAACTAGTTGATTATGTGACTGCAACAGAGAAGAAGAAACTAAAATATATTATTTCAATGATCATCCAAATGAAAGGTAATGGATATTAAAATAAATACCTAGAGGTTGGCCAAAGAGCCATGCTGGAGGATCTAGAAATTCCTAGAGAAGTATCTTCTCCTATGAACTTACGCCAGCTCTAAGATCTTTTGAGGAGGCCTTTCTCTTGCTCCCACCCACATCACAAGCATGGCTGGTCGGGACAAGGGAAAGGGCCTTGTCAGTGGTGGCCCCCCAGCCCTGGAACTCTCTCCCCAGGAAGATTAGATTGGCGCACACCCTGTCCACTTTTCATAAAGAACAAAAAGTGTGGATGTTCCATTGTGCTTTTGAGTAATCAGACACTTTTGGCCCCTCCAACACAACTCAATATCTGCCTCTTGCACTTTACCATTGTCCCTGCCCTATAGCTGTATGACTCTTATTGACTTCATCCTTCTCATCCAACTTATCATCTGGCTCCTGCACTTTTCTACCAGCCCTGTCCGTGCAACTTCATTGCAACTGCCTCATCCCTTAGCTCAGTATATGGTTACTATGTTAGGATATTGGGGGTTCCAACAACTTCTGGTAGAAGCATATCCTTCCCGTATGGGACATGAGAGAAGCCCCCCACAGGATGGTAAAATATCCGGGCGTCCCCTGGACAACATCCTTGCAGACAGCCAATTCTCTCACACCAGAAGTGACTTGCAGTTTCTCAAATTGCTCTTGACATGAAAAAAACAAACAAACCAGAAGTTCTCTATCATCCATGATTTCACTTTTCCACGGTACATCCAGGAACATATCCCCAGTTGATATGGAATTGTACTGAATATGGCTTAGACATAGTGTCTATGTGGCAACAAATGATAAAACGACGGTACTCAATAGGGATAAAAGTCACATCAAATTCTACTTAGGAACTTTGAGGTCCTCTACTAAGTTTGCACAGTGGTGTCCCACAGCTGTAGGAGAAGAGAAGACCCTTGCTTTGGAGGTAGAAGTGGGGCTCAAGGCAATCCCTCAGTCTTGGTGATAGATTTAGATTTGTGCAAGTCTTCACACAAAGTGGTAGGAGTGATGGTGGCAGAACCTTACATCTTGTAAGAAAATGGTGGAATAAGGGTCTAAAATTCATAACCTCCATCCTGAAATGCTGTGAACTGAAGCTACTATAGATCATATATCTGTATTTGCAGGAAAGCATAAAATCACTCTACCATTGAACAATTGGTAAGTGAAGAGAATAGGACAGTGGCAGGAAACATATGACCTTCCAGAAGCCATTGTTTTACAATTCCCATCAGCCCTTATCAGATGAAAGGGATTATGGGAGGTGCAGCAAAACAATTGGAGGACTGCATGTTCCCTGTCCATAAAGCAGAGGACAGTGTGGGATTCCTTACCTAATGAGTTGCCAATCCCATTATCTTGCTGCTTGCCTTCCTTGTAGGTTTGCCTTGGCCTGTTATTGACTGGTGGCCGTGGAATCTCAGAACAGTTTGCACCCTCTCCTTGAACTGTTCCTGATACCTGAAATGGCAGCAAAAATTACATACAACAAGAGAAGGGAATATCAAGCCCAAGGGAATTTTCCCGAATTGGTGTCTTCCATGAAGGCAAAATTAATTTTTCTCCTCTCACACCCCCTGAAGAGTCATCATCCATTTTGAAAACAATTTGGGAGCAGATGGATGGGCATTGAGACACTACATTAATGTCCCATATCAATGTCCAGATTCCTCCATGGTAGGGAGGATGTCATTTCATTCACTGGACCAAATTTAGCACACATACCCGATACGCCCAAATTTGAATACTGGCGGGGTTGGGTGCGGGGTTGATTTTATCATTTGGGAGTTGTAGTTGTAGTTCCTGGGATTTATAGTTCATCTACAATCAAAGAGCATTCTGCACTCCACCAACGATGGAATTGAACCAAACTTGGCACTCAGAACTTCCATGACCAACATAAAATACTGGAAGGGTTTGGTGGGCAATGACCTTGAGTTTTGGGGTTGTAGTTCACCTACCTCCAGAGAGAACTGTGGACTCAAACAATGATAGATCTGGACCAAACTTGGCACGACTACTCAATATGCCCAAATGTAAACACTGGTGGAGTTTGGGGAAAATAGACATTGACATTTGGAGTTGTAGTTGCTGGGATTTATAGTTCACCTACAATCAAAGAGCATTCTGAACCAAATCAATGATAGAATTGAGCCCACAAAAGAACCTCCATGACCATCAGGAAATACTGTGTTTTCTGATGGTCTTTAGTGACCTCTTTGACACCCCACTTGCGACCCTCTCTGGGATTCCGACCCTCAGGTTGAGAAACGCTGATCTAGACTAAAGGAAGTCACAAACAGAGGCTGGATGGCCATCTGTCAGGAGTGCATTGATTTGATTGAGTGTTCCAGAATGGCAGTGGGTTGTACAGGACAGCCCTTGTGATCTCTATGATTCTATCATTCTAAACTCTAGTTCTGCTTGTGTAGATGACCCCAAATAAATGGCTGAAAATAACTGAGCTCACCTGTCGTTCTCTTTCTCCCCATTCTGGCTGCCTCAGCAAGAAGCCCTCTGCCAGGGCCACAGCCTGGGCACAGGTCTCTGGCCCACGAGCCTGCACTTGGCTTTGGATTTCCCTTGGCAGAATCACCAAGAATTGTTCCAGGACTAGCAGCTCCAAGATCTGCTCCTTGCTGCGGTTCTCTGGCTCCAACCAACGCTGACAGAGTTCACGCAACCGGCTGCAAACCTCCCGGGGTCCTACGGCACTTGGGTAGCGGAACTGGCGGAAGTGTTGTCGTTGCATCTCTATGCTTGCAACATCCTCCTGTACAATGGTAGCTTTCACCTTCCCAAAGTCTCCCCTGTCTCTGGTTTCTGGGGTGTTAAAGCTCTGCTGTGCTTTGCTACCAACTGGAGTTGGCACACGTTTGGCAATGGCTTCACCTCGGGACCACTGGCAGGCCTCCGTCACCCGCTCAAACGTAGATAAGTCATCCCACGGAGGCAACTCTGGCAGGTGCGAACTTGCCCATCCTGAGTGGGAGGTCTGTACTGTCCTTAGGATTTCTTGCCACTGGGCTTCTCCATGTGGTGGCATGCCCTCCTGTCTCTCGATCCTACTTTGTTGAGGGGTGACCCACCGCAAAAACTCATTGACTGCCCCAGCTTGAAGGATCCGAGGTGACTTTCCAGCCCCTTCTCCCAGTTCAAGGTGAGCTGGGTTCGGTTGTTCCATTCCTCTTTCCAGATTGCTAACAAAGGCAGACAAAGAAGAGCTAACATTACCACTTTTCTTGAATTGCAGCCATTTCATCTCCTTGCAGTTTGTCTTAGTAGGGGCTCAGGTCTACATCTCCCCAACCAGAATGAGAAGAAGCACAGTCCAAAGTCTTATCATGAACAGTACTTGCTGCAGGTCAGGCATTCCAGTTAAAAGCCGAAGGTAGAATACAGAGCACAGCAAGTCCCCTCTAAGTAGCTTAGTCTGGTCCTTTGAAAGGGAGAGAGAAAGAAGGGAAACATAGAAATTATTCATGTCACAGCTTAAAATTAAGTTGGAATCCTAATGCACCCTGGCTATACCTTTATAATTGCATAATGAAATTAGTGACAGATTACTAGATACAAGGGTTGAATGAAAAGTAATGCCTCCATCTTTGTAACCCCTCAACAGATGGCAGTACTGGTATGTGGCAAGTACTGGCTAGTTCAGTATACTCTCCTCTACAGTTCCATTTTGGTGGGAAGCCTTAGCATTGAATGGTTGTGTTATTAAAGTGTGATGTATGGAAACCGGTGCAGACGGTCGGTCAATGAGACTTAAGCAGTCATTTAATTCTTGACAGCAGAAGATGTCACCCAAAGGAGATTCATCAGAGAATGCAAGCTGTTTGTGGTGATTGTGTTGATGTGAGTACTGTGCATCGTTGGGCAAGTAAGTTTAAAGATGTTGAGGTGGGAACATCAGACTTGCATGACAAAGACGTCCTGTGACAGCAACCACCGAGTTTCACAAGCAAAAGGTTGACAGATTGATTCAGGACGATTGTCGTATCACTCAGAGAAAAATTTCAAGCATAGAGAGAAATTTCAAGCATAATCAGCATTTCACAAGAACATGTGGGCCACATTATTGCTTTGCTTGGCCATCGGAAGATTTGTGCACGATGAGTACCCAGGAGGAGGGAACTATGAGACGCTGGCTGCAGAAACGGAGTTTCGACTTCTTCTGTGACGGCTTCAAAAAACTTGTTCATTGTTGGCAGAAATATTTCCAATTGTCTGGTGATTATGTGGAAAAGTGAATAGTGGTAGTTAACGAGCACATTCTAAGGATTATTTCTGCTTTTGATTTATTAAAATATCCCCATCCAAACCCAAGTAACGAAGGTGGAGGCATTACTTTTCATTCAACCCTCATATTTTCAACTGCTTAGACCTCTGTTTTGTTGCAGGAGCTCCCAGTGGAGCAATGGGTTAAACCCTTGTGCCAGCAAGACTGCTGTCTGAAAGGTCAGCTGTTCAATTCTGGGGAGGAGGGGTGTGCTCCTGTGTGTCAGCTCCAGCTTCTCATGCAGGGACATGAGAGAACCTTCCCACAGGATGGTAAAACATTCGGAAATCCCCTGAGCAATTCCTTTTTCCCATCAGTGGTTACCTCGATCCACCCAAGAAAATCTCCTATACATACCAGGCCCTGGAGGCTACAAGGTGTAGAGCTTTTTCGATCTATGCTCCAATTCTGTGGAACTCGTTGCCTCCATATATTAGAGCAATGTCGGAGTTGCAACCTTTTGTAAAGGCGCTCAAGACTTGTTTGTTTGGTTGTGCATTTAAGTAAAGTGATCAGATCTAATTTACCAGTCACTGTTGTATGTTTTTATATTGAATGTTTTTATATTGTGTAAATGCTATTTTAAATTGTAAGTCGCTCGGAGCACCTTGGTGGAGAGCGTCTAATTAAGAAATAAAGTGTGGTGAAGTTAAGCAACATCCTTGCAGACAGCCAATTCTCTTACACCAGAAATGACTTGCAGATTCTCAAGTCACTCCTGACACACACACAAAAGCTTTGTTGCAATGTTCACTACTTCATTCACTACTTCAATGATTTATTTATTTATTTATTTATTTATTTGCGGCGCTTATATGCCGCCCTTCTCACCCCGAAGGGGACTCAGAGCGGCTTACAATATATATTTTCATACAATATTATATAATTAGCAAAGTACAATATCAGTATATATTACTATATTGCACTATACCATTATATATGATGGCCTATGAACCAATGCTGATCCATGATAGCTTGTTTGTGGACAAGTCTGTAAGAATAAAACAGTTGTAGGTGACAGCTATAAATATAGTTGCAGTCCCAATATATTGTGGGGTGTGGGCTGCCAACACTCCACGTCAGATAACTAAAGTAGCACTACTCTACAAAGATCTGTCTTTGTAGAGTTCTTGTTTGGTGGACTGCACATATAGACAACACAACACCCTTATTGAAATATCTACACTAGCTTTCAGTTATTTCTAGCCCAGTACAAGTCCCTGCATGGTTTTTAGAGCCCTTCTACGAGTGCAGCTGCACTGTAGAATTAATTCAGTTTGACAGCACTCTGGCTTCTGTGGCTCAATGCCATAGAAGCCTGGGAATTGTAGTTTTACAATGGCTTCTCTGCCAAAGACTGCTGGTGCCTCACTAAATTACAACACACAGGATTCCATACCATTGAGAAGGCAGGTAAATTGGAGCAAAATTGCATTAATTCTACAATCACCCTAAATTTTGCAAGCCCCTCCTATTAATTGGCTAGACCCCACATAGCAGCCAGACTACTATCTTTAGCCAAGGAAGGCTAAATTGATTGCATGGATCTTATAATCTACAGCTCACCATATTTATTTACTCTATTGCTCTTGCTAATTTTATCTATCTCGTTTAAAACGTGCTGTTGGTTTTAATGCTGATATACTATATTTTATATGTTGTGTGGCACCGTTGAGTGCTATTTGTAAGCCGCCCCGAGTCCCTATGGGAGATGGAAGTGGGGTATAAATAAAAAGATTATTACTACTTTATTTTACTGACACAAAAACACAGTATGCCACAGCAAACAATATATATATATATGCTGGATTTCGTATCACAAAATCACAAGCCGAACACTTGTTGTTGTTGTTGTTGTTATTATTATTATTATTATTATTATTATTATTATTATTATTAAAGAATGTAATCATACTAGTTGCTGAGATGGAAACAAATAATAATTTAATGACAGGAGAATCCAGGCAGTGCTCTGAAGAAGGTGGAATTGTGTAGAATAAAGAATAACCCAATATGGGCTGGGCTTTAGCACAACTGGTTAATCTCTAGCAGCAATAGATTTTCCCAACCAAAAGGTTGACAGTTTGAGCCTGGCTTGGGGTGAGCACCCGACCTTCAGCCTAGCTTACTGTCCACCTAAGCAATTTGGAAACAGTTGTGAGTAGAGAAATTAGGCACCCCTTAAGTGGGGAGGTATTTTACGGCACTATAAAAAACCAGCGATCAAAGAACAAGAAGGAAAGTCTTTGATTAAAAGGCTCATAATCATAGAGGATGAGTGACAGCACCCCCTTTGGCCAGAATCGAGCATAACCTCCAGGACGCTAAGTTGGGAAAAGGCTGACACAGGCTTATCTGTCTGTCTGTCCTGTATGTCTAACAGCATTGAATGTTTGCCGTGTATATGTTCTGTGATCCGCCCTGAATCCCCTTCAGAGTGAAAAGGGCAAAATATAAATGCTATAAATAAATAAATATGTACGGAAAGGTTTAGGTAAATGTAAAGGTTTTTTCCTGACATTAAGTCCAGTCGTGTCCGACTCTGGGGGTTGGTGCTCATCTCAATTTCTAAGCCAAAGAGCCGGCGTTGTCCCTAGACACCTCCAAGGTCATGTGGCCAACATGACTACATGGAGCGCAGGGCAAAAAGAGAACCAGTCGAGGACTGCATCTAAAGCTGTAGAATTAATACACTAATTCAACGTTTGAGACGAAATCTGGCATTCTGCCCTTCAGTGCTGTCTTCAGCAGTGCCACCCAATGAGAAACAGAAATAAACACAACCCTCAAGGTTTCCAATCTGCAAAATGGGGGCAAGGTTGGCCTCTCTCTTGCTGTTGAGCAAGAGAGGCCAGCCTTGCGTGGTGTGGTGTGGTGGAGACTCCTTCTTTGGAAGCTTTGAAACAGAGGCTGGATGGCTATCTGTCGGGGTTGTTTTGAATGCAATTTTCCTGCTTCTTGGCAGGGGGTTGGACTGGATGGCCCACGAGGTCTCTTTCAACTCTAGGATTCTATGATTCTAAGAGAAGTCAGACTGCAAAGCACATTTTACAGCATGGTATTACAACTGTGCGTAAGACTAGCTAACCTTGTCCTGAATGTGTGCTGAATGACTGATTTTCCCCTTGCAGCTAAGCATCACTCCATAGACCAAAATGAACCACATTCATATCAGAATATTCATTCACTGCAACATCCTCCCAGCTTCCCAAACCTCCCCCAAACTGCAACCTTGTATCTGAGGACTCACTTTTGCTGCTTTGCCAAACCTTGGGGCTTCTGCTGCCTCCAGATCTGCTGCTTTTGCTTTCTGGTGTTTGGGGGAAAAACACAGCTGACTGGAAAAGAGAGGAAGCTTCCTACCTTATTCTTTCCCCCTGTCTCTGTGAAATATGGAGGGCTCTAGGACCCAGAAAGCTGGGCCCATTTAACCCATCATACTCTGGTCTAGGAGAAACTCCTGCTGCAGTGACCAGACTTAAGAGGTGAAGAATGAATGTGGCTTGACACCACTTTTGTTTCCATAGAGTAAAGGGGATCCAGGGAGTTCCCTACCAGCCCTCTTTGGTAGGGAAGGCTGGAGTCCTGGCAAAGCTACAACTCCCCTGATTCCAGAGCACAGAGCCATGGCACTTCAAGCAGTGATTTATTTATCGTGTCAGGAGCAAACCAAACAGTTGTATTGCATTTTTTAACAAACAAGCAAAACACAAAGTTTGCAAGCTTGGTAGTTGATAAAATGTCCTTTGACCAGTATCTGGGCACTTGGAGTGCCTCTGGTGTTGCCGCAAAAGGTCCTCCATTGTGCATGTAGCAGGGCTCAGGTTGCATTGCAGCAGGTGGTCTGTAGTTTGCTCTTCTCCACACTCGCATGTCGTGGATTCCACTTTGTAGCCCCATTTCTTGAGGTTGGCTCTGCATCTCATGGTGCCAGAGCGCAGTCTGTTCAGCGCCTTCCAAGTCACCCAGTTTTCTGTGTGTCCAGGGGGGAGTCTCTCATTTGGTATCAGCCATTGATTGAGGTTCTGGGTTTGAGCCTGCTACTTTTGGACTCTCACTTGCTGAGGTGTTCCAGCGAGTGTCTCTGTAGATCAGTGCTTCTCAACCTGTGATCCCCAGGTGTTATTGGCCTACAACTCCCAGAAATCCCAGCCAGTTTACCAGCTTTTAGGATTCCTGGGAGTTGAAGGCCAAAAACATCTGGGGACCCCAGGTTGAGAACCACTGCTGTAGATCTTAGAAAACTATTTCTTGATTTAAGTCGTTGACGTGCTGGCTGATACCCAAACGGGATGAGCTGGAGATGTCACTGTCTTGGTCCTTTCACTATTGGCTGCTACTTCCTGGCAGATGTCAGGTGGTGCAATACTGGCTAAACAGTGTAATTTCTCCAGTGGTGTAGGGCGCAGACACCCCGTGATAATGCGGCATGTCTCATTAAGAGCCACATCCACAGTTTTAGTGTGGTGATATGTGTTCCACACTAGGCATGCGTACTCAGCAGCAGAGTAGCATAGCACAAGGGCAGATGTCTTCGCTGTGTCTGGTTGTGATCCCCAAGTTGTGCTAGTCAGTTTTTGTATGATATTGTTTCTAGTGCCCACTTTTTGCTTGATATTCAGGCAGTGCTTCTTGTAGGTCAGAGCACGGTCCAGAGTGACTCCCAGGTATTTGGGTGCGCTGCAATGCTCCAGTGGTATCCCTTCCCAAGTAATCCAGAGAGTTCGGGATGCTTGTCTGTTCTTGAGGTGAAAATCACATGTCTGTGTTTTAGATGGATTGGGGATCAGCTGGTTTTCCCTGTAATAGGCAGTAAGAGCACCTAGAGCTTTAGAGAGCTTCTGTTCAACCATCTCAAAGCTCCCTGCTTGAGCAGTGATGGCACAATCATCACCATAGATGAAACTCTCTGCCCCTTCTGGCAGTGGCTGGTCATTTGTGTAAATGTTGAACATTGATGGAGCGTGCACACTCCCCTGAGGCAGGCCGTTCTGTTTTCACCATCTGCTTCTCAGTTCCACTGTTTAGATGCATCCCCAGTGCCTAGAAGATTCAAGGGTTAAGTTGAGTGTCAGCCGTCTCTGCCAGCCCTAGAGAGGCTCAGGAAGCTGAGCCAGATGGGGGATGAATTAACCAAAGGACACCTTCCTGCTCCTCCTCTTCCCGGGATCAAAACTTGGGATTTGAATTTTAATAAGGGAAGGATTTGCTTCTGCAAGGCTGCAGGGCTTTGTGCAGAAGAAGCAAGGCTGAGGCAGAACCGGTGAGTAAAGATCCAGATGTGAGCAGCACATCTGGAGGAAGGGAAAGATGGGTGGGATTTCAAGTAGTGGGTGCTGCATCTGTCTACACTTCTAAATTAATGCAGCTTGGCCCCACTTTAACCAAGGGATTTGCTGTTTGATGGGGCACCAGGACTCTTTGGCAGAGAAGGTTCAAGACCTTGCAAATCAATAGCTCCTATGATGCTGTAAAATTGAATTAATTTAAGTTTGACAGCAATTAAATTGCTGTCAAACCGCATTAATTCAACATTGTAGATGGCGAAAAGCAATATTGCTCCAGTTTGTAGGTTGCTTGCAAAAATCTCTGTGGAAGGCTTATGGGCAAAGCAATGTATGTTATGATTTTCCATCCGTGTTTGTGTGTAAATAAAATAGTAAAATAAATTGAGATATAAAAATAGTAAAAGATATAAAAGGTAATGCTTTGAGTCGCCTAAGGGCTGAGAAAAGCGGTATAGAAATAAAGCAAATAAATAAATAAATAATGGTTTCTCCTGACATTAAGTTCAGTATTGTCCAACTCTAGGGGGTTGTGCTCATCTCCATTTCTAAGCCAAAGAGCCGCGTTGTCCGTAGACACCTCCAAGGTCATGTGGCCAGCATGACTGCATGGAGCGCTGTTACCTTCCTGCAGAGCAGTACCTATTGATCTACTCACATGTGCATGTTTTCGAACTGCTAGGTTGGCAGAAGCTGGAACTGACAGCAGAAGCTCATGCTACTCCCCAGATTCAAACCTGCAACCTTTCAGTCAACAAGCTGAGCAGCACAGCGGTTTAACCCACTGCACCACTAGGGGCTCAAATATGGTGTGTGAGTTTGTGTGTGTATATACTTACTTACTTACTTACTTAGGTGATCCCTCGTAGTCCAAGGATGATGGCTATATATATATACACATACATACACACACACATATATCTCATGGGTGTCCCAAAAAGATATGAGCATCCTTTCCCAAAGAAACCGCAGTGGCGCAAACATCTAAAGCCAGGAGCAGCTGGGAGGATCATATAATTCAGAGGTGGAGATTGTAGCGTTCACAAGAGACCCCAAGACTGTGAGTGCCTCTACTATAAGTTTAATGCAGTTTAGAATCATAGAACCATGGAATCATAGAGTTAGAAGAGACTTTGGGGACCATCCAGTCCAACCCCCTGCCAAGAAGCAGGAAAATCGCATTCAAAGCACCCCCGACAGATGGCCATTCAACCTCCGTTTAAAAGCCTTAAAAGAAGGAGCCTCCACCACACTCTCGGGCAGAGAGTTCCACCGGTAAACAGCTCTCGCAAACAGAACGTTCTTCCACATGTTCAGGTAGAATCTCCTTTCCTGTAGTTTGAAGCCATTGTTCCGCGTCCTAGTCTCCAGGGCAGCAGAAAACAAGCTTGCTCCCTCCTCCTTATGACTTCCTCTCACATATTTATACATGGCCATCATGTCTCCTCTCAACCTTCTCTTCTGCAGGCTAAACATGCCCAGGTCTTTAAGCCGCTCCTCATACGGCTTGTTCTCCAGACCTTTGATCATGTTAGCCACCTTTCTCTGGACACATTCCAGCTTTTCAACATCTCCCTTCAATTGTGATGCCCAGAATTGGACAAAGTATTCCAGGTGTGGTCTGATCAAGGCAGAATAGAAGGATAGCATGACTTTCCTGGATCTAGAAGATATAGTTTCAACTGCATTATATGGATCTCTACACTGACCATACGATGCAGTTCAAAATCCAGCCTGTGTTTTCTTACTTCTTAGTGTTTATTAGGAAGCAAGGATGGCGGCGTTGTGGCAAAAGCCTCCAGGATTATCTTCTACTGTGAGAACAGATGGTGGATTGGGAGATGAATTGTGAGCGGCTTGGAGCCAGGACTCCTGGGTTCCTTGCAAGAAGAGCATGGCTTGGCTGGCTATTACGAGGATGGGTGATTAAAAAGGGATGAAAAGGGCTGGAATGTTGCCATCCTTCTAGTCTATGTTTCTGGGTGAAGGAAGATCTTAATCCCACTCATGCTTGTGACTATGGGCTCAAGCAGTGCCATGGCTTTTAATCAGTACGGATTTTGTACAAGTAGCATAAGTAAGGAGGACATCGCTACAGAGTTCTCAATTTGTCTTCTCTCTCTCTCTCTCTCTCTCTCTCTCTATATATATATATATATATATATATATATATATATATATATATGCTAGATTTCCATTGCACTGTGCTTTTGGCCCTTGGGTGCAACCTCTCTTTTTACCTCCTTGCCAAATGGTGTGGGATTGAGAAAGAGATTTATTTATTTATCGTATCAGGAGCGAACCAAATGGTTGTACTGTATTTAATAAACAAAAAACACAAAGTTTGCAAACTTGGAATTATATTAAATGTCCTTTGACCAGAAGCTGGCCACTTGGAGTGCCTCTGGGGTTGCTATAAGAAGGTCCTCCATTGTGCATGTGGCAGGGCTCAAGTTGCATAGTAATAGGTAGTCTGTTGTTTGCTCTTCTCCACACTCGCATGTCGTGGACTCAACTTCGTATCCCCATTTATCTGCATCTCGTGGTGCCAGAGCGCAGTCCAGTGCCTTCCAAGTTGCCCAGTTTTCTGTGTGCCCAGGAGGGAGTCTCTCATTTTGTATCAGCTATTGATTGAAGTTCTGGATTTTAGCCTGCCACTTTTGGACTCTCGCTTGCTGAGGTGTTCCAGCGAGTGTCTCTGTAGATCTTAGAAAACTATTTCTAAACACCAGAAGCGACCAGGAAAAAGAGAAGTGAGGAAGCAACTCCCAGCTTGAAACAACACTGAAAAATGCCACTTTGGTAGGATAGCTATTTGGCTTACGTTCTGTTTTCATCTGAGGATTTAGGAGGTGGGATGGGGATTAAGAGACCCCCGAGGCCTGAAGAGGGAGGGCCAGTGGGCACAGCCAATGCTGATTCTCTGCAGAATGTGTTTAACTCCTGAGCCGATTAAAGCCTTAGCTTATCCCTCTCTGGACTCTGCACAACAACAGCTTTGTTTTCTTTCTGAACAGGTTCTCTTTTTTTTCCCCAGCCATGTTTGGAAGGTTTGGTTTCAGATAAAGCGTTTGTGGAAGATGTCTCTGGTCTCTCCAGTTGTCCCCCACATTCTGTTTTCAATTGGCCATCACTCCATTGTAACACAATGTAGTATTTTCCTGGTGGCTGGAAGTCTTGCATCTCACATTTGCAGCTACGACTCTGTTAAATTGCAGTTGTCTTCTGCTTCCTACATTGGGTCAATGTGGCAGGAGGGATGGTTGCTTTTGGAGATTCCGAAGATCCGTGGGCATTTCCTGGGGGAATATTGCAGGTTCTTTCCTAAGAAGGGTTATGGTTAATGGGATTCCTTAAAATGCAGCTTACTCACTGGAATATGTCAAGCCTTTCCCTCACATGAGTATTTCTCAACCTTCCTAATGCCGCAACCCCTTAATACAGTTCCTCATTTTGTGGTAACCCCCGACCATAACATTATTTTCGTTGCTACTTCATAACTGTAATTTTGCTACTGTTATGAATCGTAATGTAAATATCTGATATGCAGGATGTACTGTTTTCATTCACTGGACCAAATTTGGCACAAGTACCCGATATTTGAATACTAGTGGGGTTGTGGGGGATTGGTTTTGTCAATTGGGAGTTGAAGTTGTTGTGATTTATAGTTCACCTATAATCAAAGAGCATTCTGAACTCCACCAGCAATGGAATTGATCCAAACTTGGCACACAAAATTCACATGACCAACATAAAATACTGGAAGGGTTTGGTGGGCATTGACCTTGAGTTTTGGAGTTGTAGTTCACCTACATCCAGCGATGGATCGGGACCAAACTTGGCACAAATACTCAATATTCCCAAATGTGAACACTGGTGGAGTTTGGGGAAAATAGACATTTGGGAATTGTAGTTGCTGGGGTTTATAGTTAACCTACCATCAAAAAGCATTTCAAACCCCACCAACGATAGAATTTGGCCAAACTTCCCACACAAAAACCCCATGACCAACAGAAAATACTGTGTTCTCTGGTGGTCTTTGGCGGCCCCTCTGATACCCCCTTGTACCCCCCCCCCAAGGGTCCCGGCCCCCAGGTTGAGAAACACTGAAATAAAGGGTTCGTGGAAGATATCTCTGGTCTCTCCAATTGTCCCCACACTCTTTTTTCAATTGGCCATCACTCCATTGTAACAAAATGTAGTATTTTCCTGGTGACTGGAGGTCTTGTATCTGACATCTTGCATCTCACATTTGCAGCTACGACTCTGTTAAATTGCAGTTGTCTTCTGCTTCCTACATTGGGTGCATGTTGCAGGAGGGATAGCTGCTTTCTGAGATTCCGAAGACCTTAAGGCCTTTCTGGGAGCATACTGCAGGTTGTTTCCTAAAAAGAGTTATGGCTAATGGGATGCCTTAAAATGCAGCTTAACCGCTGGAGTATGTCGAGCCTTTCTCTTACATGTTTCTTCCTGTTCCTCAGATGAGATCTGTTGCACCTCAGCTAGCGTTCACCTTGCTGAAGCACTCACCAGGAAGCCTAGCATAGTAATAAAAAGTTTATTGTTAAAGCACGCACAGTAAAAAAAGTAAAAAATTCAGATATGTAAAGATAGAAGGATCCCCAAAAGCCAGAGATAAATCTGCAATGTAAAGGTTAAAGCATGAACATTAATCCAAGGTGCATGGAACAATCATGAGCTTGAGTAATCCAGGAGACAAGGGAAAAAAACATCAGCATGAGTAGTCCAAGAAACAAAGAACAAAACATGAACTTGATTCCTTGGTAAAATCCCCAAGATTGATAGCAAAAGTTGACTAGGAAATTTGGCTTGAAGCCAGGAACAAGGCAAGAGATTCTTGCTCTATTTGCTACATTGCATGATCTGAGAACTGAGAGCTTTTCTTTCCCTAATTAAGGACAGCAATCCATGGAAGCATTCCATCAGCCTTGAGGGATCTCTCTCGGCCTCCCTTTCCCATAGCCTGGCTTGCACCAGAATTCTTCCCCCGTAGGAGCAGCCTTGATTCTCAGTCCAACCCTCCTTCCACCCTTCTCTGCCTGTCAGCTTCTAAAACAGTTTTGTTTTCACACAGAGAATCAACCAAATCCCCATCCGTTCTCTTAACCGGGAAATCACCATCCTGTTCCAACATCCCATCTGTCTGAGCACCTCCAGAAGCACCAGGCCCTGAAGGCCCTGCACCCCCAAACCCCTCGTCGTCATCTTCAGCTGGCCGAACTACAACAAGATCACGGAGAATAATTCAGAATTGTAGCTTGTTGTATTAACCATACTGTGATTGTTAATTGTGATTTGTTTGAAAAAGTTTACCTTCCAATCATAAGTTTATGAACCTGTTTTGCTTCAACAAAGTTTACTTAAACACATTTTAGAGTTGGTTTGAACACTGGTAAAAGTTTGGCAAGAGCTCCAAACCTCATTACAATCCCCTAAAGGAGGAGAGAGCCCAGTGAGATATTAAATGGCATCAAATAGCTGCCAAATGTCAGCCGCCTTGAGTCCCCCTCGAGGTGGAGGATGGTGGGGTAGAAATATTGTAAATAAATAAACAAACAAACTTATTTGTATCATGCTAAGTCATTGTTTATTATGATGTTTAATGCAGTCGTTGTGGGGCCAAAGACTTTTCTGCCTTGCATTCAGTTGCTTAGAAATTGTTGTTATTGCATTGTTGAGCTCTTTCTTTGGCATGAATTAATTTCTTTTTTCCCCACTGTTTTTGTCTCAAGAACAAATCATTTCCATGGATTGGAACTGCATCAGCTCCATATTCAAGGGCTTTGCCTTAATAGACTGGAAATTGTGGCCTACTGAGAGGTCCTTTTTTACTTCATCTACAGAGTGAGGACTTTGAAGACGTGTGATGTGTGCTTCAAGACCAAAACTAGATGTACTTTTGACCTATTTTGGGGTGCAAAATCATGGATCTTTAGAGAGGAGAGGTTAATATTTTGCTTGAGAGAACCAACCTAAAGAAGACAAGGAGGCAAATGTCTCCCGACAAGGCAACAAAGTCAGTGTAACTCCTTGTGGAAATGGCAGGACAAGTTCAAACAGCATCGGAGTCAGGATCTGAGGGATCACGGAGAGATGGTTTCTCAGTCCAGGATGACACTGTTCAGGATCTGTCTCAATGGGCAACACCCCGACAGGAAGGGATACCCCACCACTTGGAGGCCCAGTGGCAAGAATACATAAAAGCAGTCCAATATCCAATCTCAGGATGGAGCTCTTCCCAGCTGGTAGACATGACTGCATGGGATGACCTAACCACATTTGACCGTATGGTTGGTGCCTGCCAGTGGTCTAGAGAAGGGATGAGCCGCTTGATGCCCACTCTTAGCGTGGAAACCCAGCAGGCCTTAAGTAGCTTGAATGCCAGAGACAAAGGGGAACACAGGAAGGGCAAAGCCACTGCCTTCCGAGGTCATGCAAACGGTGCTGAGACAGAGCGCCAGCGCTTCCGCCAGTTCCGTTACCAGGAGGCCGAAGGGCCCCGTGAAGTGTGCACCTGGTTGCGTGAGCTCTGCCATCGCTGGTTGGAGCCGGAGAATCGGACTAAAGAGCAGATTCTGGAGCTGCTGATATTGGAGCAGTTTCTGACAGTTTTACCCGAGGAAATTCAAAACAGAGTCCGAGAACGTGGCCCTGAGACCTGCGCCCAGGCGGTAGCCTTGGCAGAGGGATTCCTTCTGAGGCAGCAGGAGACCTTGCAGAGTGGACCACAGGTGAGAGTGTCAGGGACAAACAAGGCTGACAACCTTGTTTGCGGAACATGAGGTGACCAGGGGAGCATTTGCACAGTTAAAACTTCTGTGCCAGCTGTGCCTGTACCTTGGGAAGTCTAACAAGTTCATGGTAGTCCATGCTTTGGTTACATCCCGTATAGAGTACTGCAACGCACTCTACGTGGGGTTGCCTTTGAAGACTGTTTGGAAGCTCCAAATGGTCCAACAGATGACAGCCAGGTTGTTAACAGGAGTTGCACTCAGAGAGCATACAACTCCTCTGTTGCACCAGTTCCACTGGCTGCCAGTCTGCTACCGGGCACAATTCAAAGTGCTGGCTTTAGCCTAAACGGTTCAGGCTCAGCTTACCTGTCCGAACGGATCTCCCCCTATGAACCATCTAGGATTTTAAGATCGTCTGAGGAGGCCCTTCTCTCTGTCCTGCCTCTATCTCAGATGCGTTTGGTGGGAACGAGAGATAGGGTCTTCTCAGTGGTGGCTCCTCGGCTGTGGAACGCCCTTCCTAGGGATATTAGATCAGCACCTTCCCTCTTAACACTTCGCAAAAAGGTTAAAACCTGACTTTTTGAGCAGGCATTTGCAAATGCAATGTAACAGGCAATGATGGACCACGGAACGACCGACAATGCGATTGAATAGTGATTTCAGTAAGGAGACGCTGAGGATTTGTTTGTATTGACTTTTTATGAACCTATATTTTGTATGCTAATGTTTTTAATTGTATTTTATATGTTGAGAGGCGTCGAATTGTGCCAAATGTAAACTGCCTTGAGTTGTGTTCGGGCTGAGAAAGATGGTATATAAATATAACTCATTTATTACCGCCCAAATTCAAATGCTTTGTGGTGAAAAGGCTGAAACTTGTGAACTGTGCAAGTTGGCTTATTTGTTTCCGTTGGATAATTTTAAGTTGCATTTCACTGTCTCTGGGAAAGACTGAGTTATGTAATAGTTCTCTCCCAAGATCAGAGACTGGAGGCAGCGTTTGTCTAATCCGGAGAGGTGATTCAATTTCCTGAGTCCCATCCCAAGAAAAGGTTCATAGCTTTTTAAATGTTGAGCAAACAGCTGCTACTTTATACAGTTAGGAATAGTGTGATTCTCTACATGCGATACATAGGAGATTATCACACTATAGTGGGGTTTTTTCCCCTTGTCAGGAGTGACTTGAGAAGCTTCAAGTCGCTTCTGGTGTGAGAGAATTGGCCGTCTGCAAGGATGTTGCCCAGGGGACACTCAGAAATTTTGATGTTTTACCATCCTTGTGGGAGGCTTCTTGTTAATGGAATGGCAACGATCTCAGCACACACAAGGCACTGAAACACATCTTCTTGTCTAAAAACCTAGTTTATTTAACACAAAACATTTACACTAGAACTAAGCAGAATGAGAAACAAAAATGTCTACATGGCTCGGCTTTTCGTTGCAATCTAGAATACGGCACACTCCCACATTCCTCAGTGACGTGATGACGTACGACGCTCTTGACACTAGACAGCGTACAACACTTTCCGCACTGAGATTTACGACTCCTTCTTCACGTTACACACAGGAATTACAAACTCCGGAACATTGCATTACAAAGCATTACATTTCTAAGCACATAATCACTAACTTTGAAAACTACAATACAGTTAATCAAAACACTCACATACATATATCTGACACTTCTCTCATGTCCCCGCATGGGGAGCTGGAGCTAACAGAGGGAGCTCATCTGTGCTCTTCCCAGATTCGAACCTCCTATCTGTTGGTCTGCAGTCCTGCCAGCACAAGGGTTTAACTCATTGTGTTGTTATTTCACTTCAGCCGCTGTTGCTGCTTCCAGCAGAATTCTGGGGTTTGCAGTTTAGTGTTCTTCGACTGAGAATTTTAAAGGTCCTTCCCTAAACTGTAAATCTTACGATTCCTTAGGAGACAACCATGTATTCTTTCTTTTATTGTCTGGGTTATTGTAAAACCTATACCAGACCTCCTTAAGTTCTTCATCCTTGAAATGTTCCTGCAGACAAGAAGATGTGTTTCAGTGCCTTGTGTGTGCTGAGATCGTCGCCATTCCATTAACAAGAAGCTTCCCACAAGGATAGTAAAACATCAAAATTTCTGAGTGCCCCCTGGGCAACATTCTTGCTGACAGCCAATTCTCTCACACCAGAAGCGACTTGCAGTTTCTCAAGTTGCTCCTGACACTGAAAAAAAACAAAACAGTGGAATAACATGGTTTGTTTTTTCAAAAAAAATGGAGGGGGCAGGGAGTGAAGAGTTTCATTCCTGGTTTCTAATATCATTTCAGGTTTCTGACTCGCACCAGGATATGACCATAAATCTCTCTGAAAGTCAGAGAGATGCCAGACAGAAGCAGCAGGATAATGGGAAGGCCATCTCCACAGGTAAGACTTTTTCACCGACTAATGCAGGGGTCCTCAAACTAAGGCCCAGGGGCCGGATGCGGCCCTCCAAGGCCATTTACTCGGCCCTCGCTCAGGGTCAACCTAAATCTATAACGACTCAAGAGCACACAACAACAACAACGCTATCTCATCAGCCAAAAGCAGGCCCACACTTCCCATTGAAATACTAATAAATTTATATTTGTTAAGATTGTTCTTCATTTTAATTATTGTATTGTTTTTAATTTTTTGCACTACAAATAAGATATGTGCAGTGTGCATAGGAATTCATTGATGTTTTTTTCAGATTATAATCCAGCCCTCCAACAGTTTGAGGGACTATGACCTGGCCCTCTGTTCAAAAGGTTTGAGGACCCCTGGTCTAATGCTTCTAGTCCTTCTCTGCTCAGGAAAGAAGGAAACAGTTTAAGTTCAGGTCTGGCCACTTGTGTTTAGGGAGGGAAATGTGTGAGATCCACTTGAGACAAAGAAGAAATATTAAAATGCTATATTTGGGGCCTCGTTTGCACATCCCAAGTATAGTGTCCATAGTTTTAGAAACTTTTTAAATATATTCTTTTAACTTATTCATGTTTAGTATATTTTTAATTGGTTCAATTAATTTACAGCTTGAAATTGTGAAACTTGTCTTAATTCTTACTGTAAGCGGCCCTGAGATCTGTGATATCCTGTGCAGGGTAAATGTTTTAATTAAAAAATAAGTTTAGAAGTACTGGTTTTATCCTAACTCAAAGGAATTGAGTCTTCTGGGGCCTTTTTAAGGGTTTCATTTACTATGTAATGGCCCTCCATGCAGTCATGCCGGCCACAAGACCTTGGAGGTGTCTGCAGACAAGGCCGGCTCTTCAGCTCAGAAATGGAGATGAGCACCACCCCCAGAGTCAGACACGACTAGACTTAATGTCAGGAGAAACCTTTATTTTTACCTTACATAGTCAAAGCAGCTGAGATAAAAATAGTGATTTATCTCAACTTTACTGATACCTTATTTATTTAATATCAAAACGTTGCATACATAAGTATAAAACTGATAAAAATAGAAGGAGCACAAGCGGCTAAATAATTTTTGATCAAAACCAGGCAACAGCAACCTCATTGTCTGTAGCTTTAAGCAATTCTTCCTCTGTACATGAGGCAGGACATTGTGGACAAGCATACAGATGCGGATTTGCCTGTACTGCTCCACAGTTGCACAAAGCGGAGGATTCTTCTAGGTAGTACCATCTTGCCAGGTTGTCTTTTGATCTGCTCACTCCATTTCTGAGTCTCTTTGGGAGCTTCCAAGTTGCCCATTCTTGGTTTGCCCCTGGAGGCAGACCCTCATGGAGAGGAGAGGGAATTCAATTTGGATTTCCTGATTTAGCTGCCCAGAGGGATACCCTTGCTGCTTGGGGAACATTAAGAAGAGTGGTAGTTCTCATGAAGCTTTTCCTTGATTTGAGTCTACTGGGAGGGGGCTGATAACCATGCAGTGGATGGCTTTCACAGTGTTCAACCTTATTTCTCTCACAATTGGCAGCAACTTCCTATTTCACATCGGGGCGGGGGGGGGGGGGGGGAGGGGGCAGTGCCAGCTAGCTTGTAGAGTCTATCAAGAGGTGTAGGTTTGAGATATCCTGTGAGTATTCTGCATGTTTCGTGCTATGTTCACCTGTTTTGTGTGGGCAGAATTATGCCAGACAGGGCAGGCATGCTCAGCAGTTGAGTAAGACAAGGCCTGGGCTGATGTTCTTATTAATTTGGGGTCTGCTCCCCATGTGCTGCCAATAAGTTTCCACAGGATGTTATTGCATTGCTTTTTTTAAAGGGTAACACAATATTTGAATCTTTACTTTTCTGATTAAATTTCTTCTAAGTGCTAATTTTCTTGCTAGAACAGCCATTACTGTTGTTGTTGTTTACCCATCTCTCCTTAAACAGAATAAATATTAACACTGGTGACACATTGTTTTTCCATATTATTTATTCTCTTCCTTTGAACAGGTGCCAAAGTCACAAACCGAGCCAGCGGTCCACTGCAGCATCCAGGAGCCAAGGAAGAAAGGGTGCGCATTACTCCTGGCGTGGCCCTGAGAAAAGAGAAATCTCATATCTGTATTGATTGTGGGAAATGCTTTGCACGGCCATCTGACTTGGCTAAACATGAAAACATCCACACTGGCGCCAAGCCCTTTCGCTGCATGGAATGTGGAACTCGATTCAGTCAGTTGTCCCACTTAACCAGACACCAGAGAATTCACACAGGGGAAAAACCACACACATGCACTGAGTGTGGGGCATCATTTGCCCAGCGGGCTTCGTTGGTTAGTCACCAGAGAGTCCACTCAGGAGAGCAACCCTACCGCTGTTCTCATTGCCAGCAGTGTTTCAGCCACCAGTCGGCACTCAGAGTGCATGAACGCATCCACACAGGTCAGAAGCCCTACATCTGCCTGGAATGTGGGAAAAGGTTTGTTTCCTCCTCCACTCTTAAAATACACAAGCGGATCCATACGGGAGAGAAGCCGTTTTCCTGTGCTGAGTGTGGGAAGCGTTTCATTCAGCGCTCTAATCTGATTTCACACCAGCGGACGCACTCTGGGGAGAAGCCCTTTTGCTGTGGGGTGTGCGGCAGAAGGTTCAGCTACCCTTCAGACCTCACTAGGCACCAGAAAATCCATACTGGGGAGAAGCCGTTTCCCTGTGATGAATGTGAGAGGAGGTTCACAAGGTTCTCAGATCTTCTCATACATCGGAGAATCCACACTGGAGAGCGGCCATATCGGTGCCTTGATTGTGGCAGAAGGTTCAGGCAGAAGAGTGCTTTGGTGACACACCAGAGAATCCACACAAAAGAGAAAGTAGCTGAAAAAAGTAGTCCTAGAGCATCATTAGAGTCAAAAACAAATCGTAAACTGAAGGTCATGAAGGCAACAGAAGATGAGACAGACATTCTAGAGAAAGAAGACAAGCAGAAAGATGCACCATGAGCCTTGGAAGAGCCATCCTCATCTTGTCGTCCCAGCTCCTGACCAATCAGACCCTAACTAAGAAAAGATCTCTCTAGAGGAGGTGAAGTAGATTCATCTTGTCCACTTGACATGTCCTATTCCTTCTCCCACACTGGTGTGCCACAAGAATCCTTTTCCAGGGTGACTTAGCTCAGGATGTAATGTAAGGTGTGAATAATAACCCCCTCCTTACTCCCAGGAACTTTGCTGCTTTGGCAGTTACTCATGGGGTGTTCAGAAAAGATCTCTTCAAACTGCAGAGACTGGAAAAGCCTGAGAAGACTGCGTGGTTCCTCTGACCAGGTAGTTGCTTACCTTGTGGGTTAGGCAAACGTAACCCTCTGTCATATGGATTGGCATACTGGGTCAATGTTGGAACATATAACTCCACTGAAAATGGAACCCCTTTGGGTTGATTTGTACTATCATGTGCCATCTTACTTTGATCTCAAGAGTTGGTCTGCAAGGGAGCTTTCCAGGTTTCCACGGGGCATGTGAATTTTCAGAAAGGAGGGTAAAGAATGTCTTATGTCCATAGGCAGCATAGCATTTGATTTGCTGGTGCTGGGATGGAAAATAGATGGCTGTTCCTATCAAGTCTTCTTTGTGAATGTCTTGGGGCATCTGCTTAGCTCTGTTGTTGGCAATTAAGTAGAAAAATGTATGAACCTAGGCTTGATTTTCCAAGACAGGCATGCCAGTCAGCTTGGACAGAAAGGATGCAAAGCCATGAAGGGTTTACACATTTAGACTGTAGCTTTTAACATTTGTCTTCTAGGCTAGCAAGATGAAGATTAATGTCCAAACCAGTAGGAATACTTCTAGTAAGTATTGCGCATAGTAAATCCCTGAGTCAGTGTAATCTAGTGGACTTTTAGGAACAGATTTCCACTTAGTTGTCATTTCCCCTTAGTAAAAAGGGAGTAGCTGGGGTCTACTGCAAAGGACTGTTGACCAGAATAGGCTACATGATGATGGTATTGCAATTTGTATATTGAAAGTGCTGTATACGTCATGAAGAATGATTTCTAGATCCGTGGTTTTCAACCTGTGGGTCCCCAGATGTTTTGACCTTCAACTCCCAGAAATCCTAACAGCTGGTAAACTGGCTGAGATTTCTGGGAGTTGTAGGCCAAAACACTTGGGGACCCACAGGTTGAGAACCACTGTTCTAGATTCAGGGAGGACAAGTCTAAGCAAACTTCCCCTGGGAATTGCCAGTCTGTAGTTTCGGTATATCCAACACAAGTGACTTTTGTTATTGTGTTAACACACATATTACTATAAATTCAGTGGAATTGTCTCCTTGGTGAGTACATTTTGGTTTGCACTTGAGAAGCAATTCATATGTAGCAAAACATCTACTGATGATGCAATTGTTCTTGGACTTCTTGAATTGCCCACATATGTACCCAATGAGGTTTTTCAGTTTTTCTTTTCAGTTTATGAACCAAAAATACTGCTTTGCCCTCCCCCATTATTTTGCTTCTATATGCTTAAACTAAAACATATGATGAGCGTATGCTTATGGTGAGACAAAATAACCATACTCTCCTCAGTCCCCTGCAGCACCCTCACCCCATTTCTACCTTTCAGTTAACACAGATGTCCTTTGGTCTTTTCTTTTCCATGATATGATACTCTTCTCTTTCTGATACTTCCTTTTATTTCCAATCTGAATTCTAACATGTATATTTTAACATGGAGAAAGAGAAGATTCACAACAGAGGGCACTCAATGAAACCACAAAAACTATAACTGTAGCAGCAGGTGATATCTTTTCAACCTTCTAGAGCAGTGGGTCTCATCTTGTGGGTCTCCATATGTTTTGGCCTTCAACTCCCAGAAATCCTAACAGCTGGCTGGGATTTCAGGGAGTTATAGGCCAAAACACCTGGGGACCCACAGGTTGAGAACCACTGTTCTAGAGTGAAACCTGGAACAGTTTGTGGAGCTTGAATGGGTGTACAGAAGAGGGAATTTCAGCAGATAGCAAGACAGTAATAAGCAGCACCTGCCTAACTGTCCTCTTCTGCAGAACCATGAATGGTCCAGAGTTATCTCCAATTTTCACTCGAGCAGCCCCAAACATTTCCACCATAGATTTGTAGAGTTGGAAGGACCATTTCATTGACTCCTACCAATATAAAAAAACCTCAGCTACCTGACAAGTTGGCCATCCAATCTCTGTTTAGAAACCTGCAGTAAAAGAGAGTTCACTACTTTTCAAAATATCGATTGCATAGGTGTGTAGTATACATCTAGAGGAGTTATTGAATGGTTAAAACTTGAGAACAGGCTAGTTGAAGTTTTTTTAAAGGGGGGGGGGACTTAAGCATGTGACATATTGTAGTTGAGAAAGGTCTTTCCTGGGCCTAAAATGTTAGGCCTAAATTCATCCTTAAACTCTTTTAAACCACTTAAAGAATCTCCAGCGGGCATTTCCTAGTTGCTGCACTCAGCAGGGGAGTCCCAGTCAGCTCAAGCCAAAGCAAACTGCTGCAGCCTCTTCTAGATCGTGTATTCTTCCTCATTAATAACTTTTTTGTGATCTTGGCCACACTCTGATATTGCATGGTGACATGTGGGCCAATTTTCAACCATGAAATGTTGAAAAATATACCTACTTACCACTCAATAATAAATTGTGTTGAATTCTGGAGGGCTTACTCTAAGGTAAGTGGCTATGGGATAGAGGTGAGACTTGGACAACTGCATGGTGAGGTTGCTTTTCATAGCCCAACAATCAGAAATAGTCATACAAGGCTTCAGGTGAGTGAACCCTTTGATACTAATCAACACTGTCCTTTCCAGAAAGTTGTGGATGTCAGAAGGATATTCAGTTTAGATGGCCTTTCCATCACAGTGTTTCTTGGATGGGCAGTAATAGGCAGTTAGGCACTCTAACATGAATGCTCAGCAGTGGATTTGTCAGTCTGGACTCTTGTGTTGAATTTGTGATTTAAAAAAAATAAGATAATTTGAAAAGTGACTTAGAATATTAGAAAAAAAATCTACCAAACCAGGACCTCCCCTCAGTACACACTGCTCTAAAACCCATGTACCTCTGCCAAGACTGCACATATCTAATGCAATCATGTATACAAATATTTTGGGATGTTGTCTATGATTTGGATATATTATACCATCATTGCGCTGTATTTCAGAAACAAACAACTACCTGTGCTTTATGTTAAGAGTTATTTGGAGCCATCATGCTTTTAAAATCTTAAAAATGCAATTTGAACCTTTGACTTAAATGTTGGTTTTTTGACTTGTTTTGTAAAATAAAAATAAATGTGTGTCTAGTTATGTGGTTGGAGTTCTTGTTTGCTGATTTAGCACTTTCACTGAATGGAGCCAAGATGAAACAATATACAAAGGGAACTACTCGAACTAAAATGTTTCCTAAGTAACTCTCACAGAGTTCAGGAGATTGCATTCCTCATTAAGGTGACCATGTACCAAGACATTTCCTTGTTTTTGTATAGTATTTAAAAATTGAATGACAATAAAGTTATAGATGTGTAGACCATGGACCCTTGAGATGTTGGAATGCAACTTGTCCAATTTTTATATGAATTCTTTCTTGACCAAAAATGATAGAATGAGGCTGAAGAGCTATGGATATACAGCAGAGTCTTGCTTATCCAACCTTCACTTACCCGACGCTCTTATCCGATGACCCTTTTTCCCTCCAGCATTTTCCCTTCAGTTAAAGGAGCGCTCCCCAACTTTCTCTCCATTTCCAATAAGTGAAAAAAAGGCAAGACAAGGAGGAGAAGGAGGGAAGAAAAGGGAGAAAAGAGGCAGGACTGGAAGCGGAAGTTCTCCTTTCTTCCCTCTATGATTTCCACGCTCCTCTTCCGCATCCGGGCACTTCCTGCTGGACCCTCTAGCCCCGAGGCATTGCCTTGCCTTAATCCTTTGAATCCCTGTTGTTCGTATTCTAGGTGTCTAGTGCCGAGTTGGAAGGGTAACAGTAGGAGACTCTGTATTATCTGACATTATCATTTATCTGACGTTTATGTTGGATAAGCAAGACTCTACCATATTTCCAAAGTGGAATAAACATGTATTGTTGTTTTTCCAATGTACTGGATTACACACATATTTCTTTATGTTCTGAAAGCATTCACAAAGTTTATCCCCACCAATAATTCAGTATTCATTGTTTGTTGAGATTTTTATTTTTTATCATTTATTTGAACTTCTGCTAAAGGGAGACAGTAGTTTTGCTATGACAAAACACAAGTGCCATCAGTGTCGAATATTCCAACTGCAAGATGAGACGTTTGCTTTATGACTTTAATAAAGATTGACCAACTAGTGCTGTGTGAATTCAGTTTCTCTTCTAATCCAGAACAGGGTGCCTTAAATTTAAGCCTCAAAAAAAAGAAAAAAAAGACTGTATATCTGGAAATGTATGGTGAGTAGAGTTCTACAATTAGCTTTCCGCTGCAGTGATGCATGTCTATACACAGCCTACAGTAGTGGCTTGCTCCGAATATGCAAGCCTGCTGCTCCTCTTTGTGATATAGAAGGAAGAGTCACTTAGGATAATAACAGGCCTAAATTCACAAAGAGGAGTGGAAATTGGTCAATTTTTGTCCTCCACATTTTGAGCCTGCAATCCTAATAATACCTATTAGGAAATAAAATTAATTTAATTTTCTTCTCTGTAGACATGAACAAGTATTGGCTGCAATTGATTAATATGTTATTAGCTTAGCATCGATATTTAATGTAAGCAATTACAAAACTGTTCCTTATCAAACTGGGTTCTTGACTAGATGTGTGATGTGTTTAGGTAGAATAAAGCACAGCAATAATATAGCATGAAGCCATAGCTACATAGTACTTATAATTCATCTCCAAAGTTCATACTACAGGTAGCCCCGAGTTACAAACAACTGACTTACAAATGACTCATAGTTAAGATAAGGGGTGAGTCAACAGGAAGTGAGAGGAGTCTATCCCTTGGAAGGGAAATTCACTGCTGAAAGAGTTATCACGGGAGAAACGGTGTCTCCACTGAGCTTTATCACCACAACAAGGCGAAATTTTCAAAATCCAATGATCACAGGGACAGAAAGTGAGGTTAAATCTTCTGAACAGGGGCACAGATAGCAAAACAAACACTACAGGGGTGTTAACCCTTCCCTATATTATCTAAAGCTCTGTGTGTGTGTGTGTGTGGCTGGAGTTACACTTAAAAATGTACCTGTTCCAACTTACATACAAATTCAACTTAACAGAATCTCTCTTTTTCATAACTTGGGGACTGTCTGTACTTGGATGTGGAGCTGGGAATAATTGAGTTATAATAGGGAGAAGCCTAACAGTCTTTTCACGTTGAAAGGCGCTTGTCTGAAAGTGCTTGAACCGAATTCTGCAAGTGAGTTAGGAGAGCAGCAGAAGGCACGATTTCTAGGTCTTAGTATTTAGTAGGCATATGCTCTGTTACAAATATAGCAGGGCAGTGTATAAATATACAGAAAAGCATGCATTGTTGCGTGTAAGGTAAGAAAGAGTTGTGGGAAAGGTTTTCCAAAAATTCATCCCTTAAAAACTTCAGCTTCATGGATATTCCAAAGGATTTCTTTTTGGTTGTCTTCTGCCCCTGCTTAATGAGATTCATTTTCTTTTGATACTCCCAGAAGCTGGGATAGCTGCATGTTCCCAAGGATCTCAGGAAAAAAAAAACATATTTAGTTTCCAAATATTCCCTATAACAACAACAATAAAAAGCTGGTGGCATGGATAAGATCTCCTGTCATCTCTTCCCGGCATCTGAGCCATCACAGCATCCGCTTCATTCAGTATTGTCTGCAGAAGGCTCAGAAGTGGCTTTCACCAAACAAATGGTATCTCCTTCACGGTCTGCCTCAGGTACAATTTGCTCTTTTCCCCGCATATACATTTCCCGAATGCCATTTACCACATCTGATCCTACTGTGATATTTTCCATGAATGCTTCTGCAAGAAAAGGAGATAATTGTTTGTCAAGTTCCCTTGATCTTAAAACTCATTACTGGGTTTCCATCATAGACTTATAGAATTGGAAGAGACCACATGGGCCACCTAGTCGAGTCCCCTGCCATGCTGGAAAAGTACAATTAAAGCACCCCTGACAGATAACCATTCAGTCTCTGTTTAAAAGCTTCCACCACACTCCGAGGCAGAGAATTCTACTGTTGAACAGTCATCACGGTGAGGTAGTTTTTCCTAATGTTTAGGTAGAATCTCCTTTCCCGCAAATTTGAACCCTTTGCTCCAAGTCCTTGTCTCCATGGCAGTAGAAAACAAGGCCTTTTAGATATCCAAACGTGGTGATCATGTCTCCTCTCAACCTTCTCTTCTGCAGGCTAAACATGCCCAGCTCTTTAAATCACTCCTCATATGGCATGATCTCCAGACCTTCGGTCATTTTAGTTGCCCTCCTCTAGACACCTTCCAGCTTGTCAATTTCCCTCTTAAATTGTGGTGCCCACAATTGGACACAGGGTTATTCCAGGTGATGTCTGACCAAAGCAGACTAGAGAGGCACCATGGCTTCCCTTGATCTAGACCAGTGGTTCTCAACTTATGGGTCCCCAGATGATTGGGTCTTCAACTCCCAGAAATTCTAACAGCTGGTAAACTGGCTAGTATTTCTGGGAGTTGTAGGCTAAAACACCTGGGGACCCACAGGATGAGAACCACTGGTCTAGACACTATATTTTTTTTGACGCAGCCCAAAATCCCATTGGCCTTTTTAGCTGCTGCATCACACTGTTGGCTCATGTTCAACTTGTCCACTAAAACTCCAAAATCTTTTTCACATGGACAGTTGTCGAGCCATATGTCACCCATCCTTTATCTGTACATTTTGTTTTTTCTGCCTAAGTGTAGTATCCTACATTTCTCCTTGTTGAAATTCATTTTGTTAGTTTTGCCCCAGCTCTCTAACCTGTTGTGGTCATTTTGAATTCTGATCCTGTCTTCTGGAGTATTAGCTATCTCTCCCAATTTGGTGTTATCTGCAAGGTTGAAAAGTATGCCCTCTCAGCCTTCATCCAAGTCATTAATAAAGATGTTGAACACTTTCCTTGAAGTCATATCACAGGTTTTCTTGGCAAGATCAAATTGTTGGGTTTGGACAGTTGCCTTTGCTTTCCTCCATAAAAATAGGTTTCCATCATAGCTCAGCAGAGGTTTGAACTATGATCTCCAGAGTCATGGTTCAATGCTCAAGCCATTACTCAGTGCTACATCTATGCTCTTCCATTGAACTCTGTATACTCTTAAACTTTATAATTCCATTAGTTTCAGCTCCCTGCAATCTTCTGCACCTTCCTGCATAACACTACTCCTTCAACATCATCCATCTGATGATACTTTTCTCCAAGGAAGTGGATGCTGTTACATAGAACATGGAATCCATAATTCCTGATCCACATTTCTGAAAATCTTCAAGTTTCCTGTCCATGCTGATTGTTCTTATTTATCTGTCCCGCCCTTTTCAAAATTAAGCTATCAAAAAAACAAAATACCTCTAAGAGCCCTTTAGGTAAAGGTAAAGGTTTTCACCTGACATTAAGTCTAGTCATGTCTGACTGGGGGTTGATGCTCATCTCCATTTCTAAGCTAAAGAGCCAGTGTTGTCCATAGACACCTCCAAGGTCGTGTGGCCAGCATGACTGCATGAAGCACCGTTTCCTTCCCGCCAGAGCGGTACCAATTGATCTACTCATATTTCCATGTTTTCGAACTGCTAGGTTGGCAGAAGCTGGGCCTAACAGCGGGAGCTCACCCCACTCCCCAGATTCGAACCTGAGACCTTTTGATCAGCACGTTCAACAGCTCAGCGGTTTAACTCACTGCGCCAGCGGGGGCTCCAAGCCCTTTAGTATACCAGTAAAAGCAGTTCCCCATTATTGTTGTGAATGGTCTAGTGTACCTCCAAGTCAGTTTGCTTTTACAAAAGTTTCAACACTGCTCATACATTGAATGTTAAGTCAACACTTCTGTAAAACCCACTGATTCAATGGGTCTACTCTAGGACGGAGTACAAGTAACATTCAGGATTTTGATTTTGTATTTATGGCTTGTTTTGAGAGAAAAATAAAATAATAATTCTAATAATTATGGGGGGGTACTGATCAATAATGCCAGTTTGTGTCCTTATGGGGTGCTATAATGTCATACCAAACATAGAGGTGATACATTAATTCTGTTTATAGATGGTGATTTGTGTAAGCTACTCTAGTCATTTAGCAGATAGAGACAAATTCTGATAACCAAGATTTTTTTTTAAAAAAAAACATACTGTTGGCGTCTTCTTACCTCTTCTGTGGCCAAAGGGATTCACAACAAATTGTTTCCCTCTCTTTTTCCTCATGTAGAACAGAATTCCAACAATAATTACGATGATAGCTAAGAGACCCAGAATCACCGCAGCAATTGTACCTGAACCTGTGGGGGAGGACAGAAGCAAAACTGAGAATAAGAGATGTCAGATTTGCATAATAAACCCAAGCCATCGCCTCCTCTGGACAGGTAGTTACCTGACGATCCTGCACATTCTGCTCCTGCATAGGAGCCGCAGATGCACTTATTGGGTCCTGCTGGCACAGCCTTGCATTCAGTCAAATTCAACTCTGATCCAGAACACTGGACTTCATCCAGAAAGGCTGAGCCAACACCCATGCCATATTTATTGCCTGTTGGTGCAGACAACGCTGCCCCACAACCCAGCTGTCGGCACACCACCGTGGCTGCTGAGAGTTTCCAGCCAGAGTCACCAATTGTGACCCAAGAGCCATTGTGTTTGAACTCCACCCGGCCACTACAAGAATTGGGTCCACCGGCCAACTGGATCTCAATTTGGCCTGGAAAACAAAAGGGAAAAGTCACACGTTAGTCCCCACTGTATAAATGACCTGAATGGTAGCATATGTCATGTGCAGTCATCTTACCAAGGAGGCTTTCTTGGTGCCTCATGGGCTACCATCTCCCATAAACAAATCAAATCTTGTCACTTGAATATTAGAACATGCCACAGTCAGAAGCCAGGTTTTGACCCAGACATGTTCTCTAAGCAAACCACAATCGATAAAAATATGTCTCTTTGTGATTGAAAAGTACATCTTGTGCCTTGTGCATATGGGGCTCACATTGGTTATTTCTTGTACATCTAGTTGGAAACACACCCTTGTTACATCCCAAATAGACTACTGCAAGGCACTCTACATGGGGTTGCCTTTGAAGACTGTTCGGAAACTCCAACTAGTCCAACAGGTGGCAGCCAGATTACTAACTGGAGTGACATACAGAGAGCATACCACTCCCTTGTTGTGTCAGCTCCATTGGCTGCCGGTCCATTTCCAAGCATAATTCAAAGTGCTGGTCTTAACCTATAAAGCCCTATACTGTTACTGTCCAGCTTACTTGTCCAAACATAGCTCCCTCTATGTCCCACCTCGAACTTTAAGATAGTTCGGGGAGGCCCTAATCATGATCCTGCCTTCTTGGCGGGGATGAAAGACAGGGCTTTCTCGGTGGTGACCCCCCACTTCTGGAACACCCTCCCCAGCGCAATTAGGTCAGCTCCATCCCTCCTCTCCTTCAGGAAGAAGCATAAATCATAATTCTGGGGCCAGGCATTTGGGGAGCAGACTTGATAGCGATTGCAATGTTTACGTGAACTGACAATGGACAGGCTCTGACAAAGTCTTGGGATGCTGACATGGTTGTTGATAATGTTTTAAAATGGATTTTAACTTAATGGTTTTATTTAATGTGTAATGTTATGATATGTTGTGTATGTATTTTGTATGTGTTGGCATCGAATTGTTGATGTTGTAAGCCGCTGTGAGTCCCCTTTCAGGGGTTGAGAAAGACAGGGTACAAATGTTGGAAATAAATAAAATAAAATATTAAAACTGCTTGAATATAGTATTACTGGGAGCCAACAATGGGGAGGTCGGTTGCCTTCCTAGAAGTCAATTTGGTCACAATTTGTCTTTGTCTACTCCTGCTGGCCATTTTTCTAGTCAGAATAGTTTTCTCTATGTTGCTTCACTCCCTTTCAATTTTCTAGATACTACTACTACTAACACAAATAACAATAATAATACTTTATTTGTAGTCCACCTTATCTCCCCAAGGGGATTCAAGGTGGCTTCCGGCATAATAAAGAGAAACATTAAATGTCTGTATAAAACTGAAGTAAAAATATAAACAACAAATGATAAAATACATTATATAAATTAAGACAAGTTATTTAAATTTTGATGAGTATACGTCACTCTCGTTGCTCCCCTAGGATGGTCTGAAAGAAGGGCCGCTATTTCCACCTTTGCAGGGTGCCACCTTTGGAAGGTGGGTGAGTTCCCAGCGATATGGCCTTCTGGTAATGTCCCAGATTGAGGCAGGAGAAGCAGCAACAGGATTCACTCCTTCCCACAGATGCCTCCACAGCCTACTTGGGGCTTGGGAACGACACATGGCCAGAAAGTACAAGTACAATGGGCAGAGGTGAAGTCATGGATTCATAACCCAATTCAGACTAGTCTCCACCCAGCACAAAAAGAAAAATAAAAAAATAAATTTAAATTAAATTTACAGATATAGTTGTAAGGGGAAATGCCCATCAAGAATCTTGTGGAGGATTTTTTAGAGGGGAGGATGAAGGAAGTATTGGCAAAGCAGATATACACCTACTGATTTATTTACTAAAAGCGACACCCTCCTTATTGGTCTCAGCTGGGTTTACTCCCATTATTAATTTTAAGTTAGGGTTTTATATCCAGCATCTGTGTGAAACCTGTAGTTTGCACCTTGAAGGAGTTACCTGAGCATACCACACTTGCATCCTCTGCGTGGTCACAGTCGTGTTCTCCCACGGAGCGGCCGCCACATTCTTTGAGGGATTTTTCTGTCCCTGTGCAGTTTACATCATCCAGGACAATGGGGCCTGGACCACGTCCAAAATGTGCTCCGTGGGGGGCCTCCAAAGCAATGCCACAACCCAGTTGCCTACAGATAACAGTAGCATCTGGCAATCCCCATCCGTCGTCGCATACAGTTCCCCACTGCTGCTGGTGGAAAACCTCAACTCTTCCGGCACAAGAATGTGGACCATCTTGTAGTCTGATGTTCCCCACATTCAGGGTGGGTGATGCTAGAGAGTCAAGCACAATATATTCAATACAAGTATAAACATATGTATGAATAAACCTCTATCCATGCTAAGAAAGGTGAATCCATTGGCTAAGAATGGTCTTTGAACATTTGAATCTAGCCATTGAAGACCCTGCTAATCATGGTGAAGATTGAAAAACGGTACAAAAAGTGTATTATCACCCAGTAGGGATTAGGTTATACACAGCTAAGACACGTCACAGTGTGTTTTCAATGGACAGGGCAAGTTTTAGGCAGTTGACACTGTTTGGAAAAACTCAGTGAATGTGAGGATGCCAGAACAACAGCAAAGCTAGGAAGTCAGATTTCAAAGCAGGAGAGGGAAAGATAAGGCTGTCCATCACAACATTTCTTATTTCCTCAAGGTACAATAACTTTAACTTATTTTTCTTTCATTGTGTCTTTCCTTAAAGCAGTGGTTCTCAACCTATGAATCCCCAGGTATTTTGGCCTACAATTCACAGAAATCCCAGCCAGTTTAGGATTTCTGGGAGTTGAAGGCCAAAACATCTGGGAACCCACAGGTTGAGAATCACTGACTTAAAGGTATTAAAGGGGAAGACAGATTATCACCTCTCCCATACAACATACTAGTGTCCCAACATCTGCTCTCTTCATGGTATAGGAAATTGGCATAGAAGGCATTGTCAGAAATATTAAATATTGACTAGGTATTTTTAATTACAAAAATGGGAGTCAAGCATTGAAAGGGTTAAATGGATACAATCACTCAGCAAAAGCTGCAGTTCAATATAAGCAGGTGTGTGCCGTCACACCCAGACCCTATACAATCAAAACTAAGATGTGCTTCTCTCTTTGTCTGGGTGGACTGCGGGGTCTTTCTTTAAAAGCTCAAAAATTCTCAGCAACTGAGGCCACTTCAGGTTTGGAGCATCAAAACAGAATATTTATTTCTCAAAGTCCTTGCAGATTTGGCACAGCTTGTCAAAGTTACAAACAAAACAGTCAATTGGTGAAACCATACAGATAATCTTTCTTTCTTTTTTCTTCAGTTACTGAGGTAACTCTTCCCCAAATGGTAGAAAATATCCTGGGATCCTTTCACCCTAACCCTGAGCTGCTATGGTTAGAAAAAACAGGGGGGGTTCCCTATCTATAGCTCAAGGTTAGCTTTGGAGATAAAGTAATGCTCAATAATATTGAATAACTCAATATCTATCTATGACTCAATAAGCTTCTCTATCTATCTTTCCATCTATATGACTTAGTTAATTAACTTCTCTATATCTCAGTTGCTATCTATAACTCAATTATATCTCAATTGCTGTTCTATCTATCTCAATTAGCTTCTTTATCTATATAACTCAATCCTCAATTCGCAATTAGACCCAATATTACTCAATCATATCTCAATTGCTATTCTATCTACCTCAATTAGCTTCTTTATCTATAGTATCTCAATTGTACTTACAATGATTTTTTTCAGAGCTACCTGCCTAACCAACAGCACATCTGAAGCTTTCTTTCTCCACACTGAAGGAGGCAGGGAAGATTCCAAAATGGAGGACCACAAACCCTAGGAAAAAGGGCGGTCTCTAAACCCAAAGAGATACTTTCCTAAACCAATAGCTGCAAAAGGGCCTGCAGGCTGGCTTTGCAGACTCTGATACTATTTAACTTCCAGGGTGCTGCTGGGTCTGTAGCAGCCCTGGGGAAATGCAAAAGAATACTATCCCATGCAACTAAAAGGTAATGCAAACTATGCTCCTGGAAGACGGAACAAGGTGTGCCCTTAGTAGCTTCAGTCTGTGAGCGGTCTCTGTGGAAGGGCTTCAGTGAGTTAGTAGGCCTCAGTATGAGTAGGCCTCAGTGTTTGTTTGCCTCAGTGTGAGAGAGGCGTCAGTTTGAGAGCCCTCAGTGTGAGGTACGCCTCAGTGTGATATAGGTCTCAGTGTTAGTAGGCCTTGGTATGAGTAGGCCTGGTGTTGGGGATTCCTCATCTTCAGAAGAGGAAGGGGATCAGGGAAGTGCTCAGGAATTGGAGGGAGAAGAAGAATCAGACAATGAGGCTTTGCAAGTGCCTACATTTTTAGAGAGACGAAGGGAGACAGAGCACAGATGGCGGTTAGCTCGAATAGCTGCTAAAAAAAATGCTGAGCTAATTAGGAGACACCCTAGCCCCTCCTGTGTGGGGTATAAAGCAGAAGCAGAAGCAGTTAGCTTCTGCTGCTAACAACAACTCTGTTGCTGACTGAACCTGCTTTGTGTCTGCTACTAAGGACTTCATGATCTTTACCTATTGTCTGCTGTTTCTTTTGGGACTTTTGGAAGAGACTTTCATCTGTGTCTGCATTAAGACTTCCTTGTTTTTTCAATTGCATTTGCTTATCATTCTGTTTGCTGAAGTAAAGCATTTTTCTTTTACTTTCAACCTTGTATTAAGAGCAAAACAGGACTCCTGGTATGTGAGAAGCTTCAATGAGAAAAGCCCCTGGTTGAAGGCCATTGTGTGTGAAGGCTGCTGTGTGTAAAGCTACTGTGTGAAGCTCCTATGTACATTCGGTGTGAGAAGAGGCTCTGTAAGAGCAAAACTGTTTATCTGCATGAGAAAGAAGCCCAGCATGGAAGCAAAGAAGGAAGTATAAAAAATGCCTCACAATGGGCAGTAACAATAGAATTAGGTCGTTTGAGTGACATGAAGTATCCTCCCTCTATGTTGTCTATCTAACTTTTCATTTGCATCTCCCTCACATCTAATATAGATGTTTGCCATCATTTCACTAATTTCTTGTCCCATTGTTTCCTGGTCATGTTTAACAAACATTCAAAGTTACTGTGGTTGATTACCTGAACAAATAACTCCTGCATCATGCCTATGGTTGCAAGTATTTGTCCCTTGCCAGTTTATATTGCACTCATGGAGAGTAACTTCGGAGCCTTTGCAGTTGATGTCATCAAAACAGACGGAGCCTGATCCAGGTCCAAAATGAGCTCCACCTGGGGCTGATGAAGCGATTCCACATCCCAGTTGACCGCACAGAACTGAAGCAGCATTTATATCCCAGGTTCGGTCGTATATAGTTCCCCATTGATCATTGTGAGGTGATCGAATCTCAACTCTCCCACTGCAGCGATTTGAGCCATTGATCAGCCTGACATTCTCTGAGAAAAGAGTGAAAAGCAATGGGGAAAAATGAAGATTTGACCTTACTGGGAATAAACCCAAATGACTCTAAACGTGTGCAGATTTCTAACATTTTTTTCTATAGAGAAGGGCAACTGCTTGGGCGAGGATTGGCTTTGAGATCGGCAGGGGAGGCCCTTCTCTCAGTTCCACCAAAATCTCAAGTGAGGTTGGTGGGGATGAGAGAGAGGGCCTTTTCTGTAGTGGCTCCCCATCTCCAGAATACCCTCCCAAAAGAGATTAGGTTGGCCCCACCCATACTCCTTCCGATCCAGCCTAAAATCATGGATTTTAAAGCAGGCTTTTGGCCTCGAGAAGGCTGAAATGGACCCATATGAGGTTGACACTTTGGCACTTTAGTTGTGAATTGAAGCCAGCAAGTTTTAACCACAGATGGTCTGCATTTTAAACTGTTTTTTTATTGTAATTTATGTATTGATAGTGGTTGTTTTTATGACTTTTATGTGATATTGTTTTTATACTCATGTACCGTTTATGTTATATATTTATTTATTTATTTACATTATTTCTATCCCGCCCATTTCAGCCCGAAGGCGACTCAGGGCAGTATACACAGTCGGCACAATTCGATGCCGAAACAATGTACTACACTTGTAGTGCCTTGTAAGCTACCCCAAGTCCCTTTGGGGAGATGGTGGAGGGATATAAATAAAGATGATGATGATGATGATGATGATTATAGTAGAGTCTCTCTTATCCAACCTTCACTAATCCAATATTCTGTATTATCCAACGCAGTCTGCCTCTCGCCTGGATCCACAGGTGAGGGAAGTGGAGTGTATATTTGTGGAATAATGTCCAGGGTGGGAGAACGAAATAAAACTTGTCTGTTTTGATGCTAAATTTGTAAATACAGTAATTGCTACATAACGTTACTATGTATTGAACTGCTTTTTCTGTTGATTTGTTGTTAAACATGATGTTTTGATGCTTAATTTGTAAAATAATAATGTAATTTGCCATTTAATAGGCTTTTCCTCAATCCCGTCTTATTATTCAACATTTTCCCTTATCCAACGTTCTGCCAACCTGTTTATGTTGGATAAGCGAAATTCTACTATATTATTATTATTATTATTATTATTATTATTATTATTATTATTTATCTGGTCCTCTCAGCCACATAGACTACCAGAAATGTCAATAGGAGTGTTTACTTTTGGTTTCCAAACATTGATATTGTAAAGCAGTTCAGAGACAGAACTGCTTTACAAGCTGTTTAAAACTGTTTAAAACTGAGCTGTTTAAAAACTTCTAGAAGCTACCTTTCCTGGAAGCTTCTAGAAGAGACATTTCATCCAGCTGTGACCACCAAAAAAAAACAAACAGCTATGTTTTGTCAAGGGATGTCAAAACCGCTAAATATTTCATTGTTGTTTAAGGCTGGATCTGCAGGGCCATCTAATGCAGTCTGAATCTGCATTATATGTTCAGTATAGACCCATATAATGCATTTTGACTGGATTTAATTGCTTTGTATGAGTCTTCAGGGCCATATAATGCAGTCTGATCTGCATTAAATGGTCAGTGTAGATAGGGCCTCAGATAGCATCTCAAATATCTTCTGGCAGGCTTAGTCCTATCTGAAAACAAAGCTGTGGCTGGGCAAGTTATGGCTCAAATTATACCCAAGAACAGAATGATACTTAAAAATACTTTATATTTTTACTGATTATTTATTGAATTTTACTTATGTTAAATGATTTAATTGTTTTTATGTTATTGCAGGTATTGAATTGTGCCATTTGTAAACCACCCTGAGTCGCCCTCAGGCTGAGAATGGTGGTATATCATTATAGTAAATAAATAATAAATAAAGAGTCTAAAACAAAACCTTGAGGGTTTTTTTCCCATTGATCTCTCTAAATAAACAACATTTCCCAACATAAAAAAGCCAATTTGGGATTAATATTGTTGGAGATTGTAAATGTAAATAAACAGAAGCTTTACCACAGTTTCTGAACCAAAATATACCCCGCAGTATAATAAAGTGTCACTTGGGCTTATGTAACAAGCAACAGTATCTTTACTGTATTGTCGAAGGCTTTCATGGCTGGAATCACTGGGTTGTTGTAGGTTTTTTCGGGCTATATGGCCATGTTCTAGAGGCATTTCTCCTGACATTTCACCTGCATCTGTGGCAAGCATCCTCAGAGGTAGTGAGGTTTGTTGGAACTAGGAAAAAGGGTTTATATATCTGTGGGATGACCAGGGTGGTACAAAGGGCTCTTGTTTGCTGAAACTAGGTGTGAATGTTTCAACTGACCACCTTGATTAGCATTTGATTGCCTGGCAGTGCCTGGAGCAATCTTTTGTTGAGAGGTGATTAGATGTCCTTGTTTGTTTCCCTTTCCCCTTTTCCTAGTTCCAACAGACCTCACTACCTCTGAGGATGCTTGTCATAGATGCAGGCGAAACGTCAGAAGAAATGCCTCCAGAACATGGCCATATAGCCCGAAAAACCCTACAACGACCCAGTATCTTTACTTCCATTCAAAAGATCAAACAAGGCAACAATATATACAGCAGTCTCTCTAAATTCACACAGAGAACAGAAGAAATAAACAGTCCTTTTAAACAGTCTTTGAAATATGCTTCAAGCCTTAGAAATGATCAGGCTTCAGAGAGTTGGCAGCTATTTCCTTCCTGGCTGTTTCCAGTCAGCGTTCTCTTCACTCTCCAAGGTGTAAGTGGCAGCCAATCAGAATCTTGGCTCCTGGCATGCTCAGCCAATCTGCTGTTGACACATGTCTTTCCCGTCAACCCATTTACATCATAGTGTCTTTTCACAAATCCCCACAAATATGCCATACTGTAATTGTGAACTAAAACAACTAATTTGAATCTCATAATTTAAAACAGTGTAATTCCCTGCACTTGAAAATCTAAAAGAAAAGAATAACTTTGCCAATATACAAAAGAATGGGGTTTGGGAAAATGTAAAAAATGGTCACTCATCAAACAATCGTCTTGGTAGCTTCAATGCCTTCAAGTATTGTAGCACACATTTGTCTGCATTCCCAATGAAGAACACAAATGCACATCTTTTCCTTACAGAAAAAATGTGTCATGCCCACATGGTAGATGTCAGAGGATTTTGTTACCTTTAGCAAGGAGCTAACATCAACAAGGCAACATGGACTTAGGAAGAACCCTGATGAATCAGGGCAAGGATCCAACATTCTGTTTCCAACAATAATCAACCAGATGGACATGGGATGCCCACATGTGAAACATGGGGACAGTAGTTATCTTTTTTTTTTTTTTTTTTTTGGTCTTCTAGCAGTTGGTATTCAGTGGGCTTCAGAGGGAAAATGTAGACTAAAGCTTTAGTACTTTAAACCTATAGCTGAAAGAGACGATTCATTTGAAGACCAGGAATATCCTAGTAGATTATGGACAGCAGGACAGACCTTCTATTGGAGAGTGTTGCATCAAAAGATTACCTGAACATATAACACCAGCATCTTCTCCATGATTACAATCATTGCTTCCCCAAGGCTTGGCCGTGCAAGAAGAGAGAGATGTTTCTGTTCCTGTACATTCCACATCGTCCATCCAGATAGGATCAGCTCCACGTCCAAATCGAGCCCCACGGGGAGCGGAAAGGGCTGTTCCGCAACCAAGGTACCGGCACACAACCACGGCCTCATTTATGTCCCAGCTGTCATCGCACACAGTTCCATACTGGTGCAGGTGAAAGACCTCCACCCTACCAGAACACCGATGTGAGCCATTGACCAACCTCAACTCCACTGGGTCTGAAATGGTAAAAGAAAAATGTTAGAAATACTGAAAGTCTGCTTTTGAAATGGCAGGGAGAAGGTTTGAGGAAAAAAGACAAAAGAGAGTTCCTGAGGTCTGTAAAAGCACGGTTTATTCTCGGTCGGCGCCAACCAGATATGGACCCTGCTGGTGTTCCAGAAAACAAAATACTGAACAAAAGAATTGTCTTAGTTTATATACCCTTTAAAATAATATGCATGAATCATACAAGCCTCACAATGTGTGTCACAAAATTCCACTTTTACATTGATTTCAATAGCATATTTTAACTTCAACACCTTCAATCTTCCATTAAGCACCTTTATCTAAAAAGCTGCTCATTAGTGGACTATAGCACCGGCTACTGATAGCAACAAGAGCTTTCATCCATCTTGAGATAAGTCCTTCCTGAAGAAGCCTCTTGATAGCCAGGCTCATTAATCTTACGATAAGCCCTGCTTGGTACGAGTCCTGATATTTGCCAGATGCCTTTAGACATTCCTTTCCTGGACCCTGACCTCTTTCTGGCCTCTTTGTGGCATCTTAATTTGCAGCTTTTAAGAAGAGAATATTTTCCCAAGTGAAGGGAAGTTCGTGCATACATACACATCCTTTGTGATTTCATTTATATTTTCTAATTCCTACTTCTAATATGGTTACATCCAATATATTTTCCAATATGTGTATTATGTATTTTCAAGATACCTATGAGCATAGGTAAAAGACTACAAAAGGTACCAGGCATGTTTCAGCCTGTGTCTAAAATAGAAAATTGTCTAATCCTGGATGCCTTGGAAAGAAACTTGAGTCACAGTCAGGATCACATGGGGAAGATCAGCACCAAGTAAAAACTTCACATAAAATTTCACTTGACTGGCTGGTAAGTTTCACAGTAGGGGACTAATTATGTAAACTGCATGAAAACAGAATATGGTAGATGCATTCTACTTCCTGTTTGTTATATGGGCAGAGTCTTTCATTATATCGGATATCCGCAAATCCGCAAATCTCCCACGCAACAGTTCAGACGGGAACACATTACACCTTGCCTTGGAAAATAGGCAGCGGTATTTGGCCACATGGAAAGGCCCAACATAATGTATGGACAGGGCACTTGGGGAGCAAGATACATATGAACAAGAGTGCAGCTCACAAAAAGCAATATCCCATATACACTGTCCTATTTCCCAGGATTTGATCCCATATTATCTTTTTTATATGAGTCTACACTGCCAAAATATTTGGGATAAGCAAATAATCTGGGATCAGATCCTGGGATATAGGAAGTGTAGATCCAGCCAAGCTTTTTAGAATGCTTTTTTTCATGTCAGAAGCAACTTGAGAAACTGCAAGTTGCTTCTGGTGTGAGAGAATTGGCCATCTGCAAGGACGTTGCCCAGGGGACGCCTGGATGTTTTAATGTTTTACCATCCTTGTGGGAGGCTTCTTGTATGTTCCCACATGGGGAGCTGGAGCTGACAGAGGGAGCTCATCCATGCTTTTGGGGAGCTGGAGCTGACAGAGGGAGCTCATCTGTGCTTTCGCCGGATTCGGACCTCCAACCTGTCGGTCTTCCATCCTGCCGGCACAGGGGTTTAACCTGTTGTGCCACCAGGGGCTCTGGTGAATTTTAGAATGCTGAGAGGAGGACACACTTGAATTTCTCTCTTGAAAGATGTCTAATGTGTGCTAGAATGGAGTAGACTGTCTTAGAATGAGATCTAAAAGAAGGCCACTGGTGTTGAGCAGATAGAGCAGCAGATTCATGGGGAAAGGAAGGAGTCCTACAGATAACCTGGCTGCAAACTGTTACACAATAAGCATAGATTACCTGCACACTCAACACCAGCATCTTCTCCATGGTTGCAGTTGTTGTGTCCCCAGCTGCTTGCTGAGCAATCTCTAAGGGAAGTTTCTGTTCCTAAGCAGTTTACATCATCCAGCCAGATTGGCCCTGTCCCTTGTCCGTAGAATGCTTTTGTGTGAGCTTTCAAAGGGACGCCACAGCCCAGTTCCCTGCAGACAACTTCCGCCTGTTTAGAGCCCCAACGGTCATCACACACGGTCCCCCATTCCTGGTCATGGAATATTTCCACTCTCCCTGAACATCGAGTTGTGCCGTTTGTTAGCCGGAGTTCTAAAAGGAAGCCAAACATTGTTAGAAGACAGGCATATTGCCACAGTTCATGGACATTTAATTATTGAAAATCATAGAATCAGAGAGTTGGAAGAGATTTCATGGGCCATCCAGTCTAACCCCCTGCCAAGAAGCAGGAAAATTGCATTCAAAGCATCCCCGACAGATGGCCATCCAGCCTCTGTTTAAAAGCCTCCAAAGAAGGTTGGCCAATGTCTCATAAAAAGCTTGAATGAGCTTCCTGCCCCCCATAAAGGGGAAGGAGAAAGAAGCATTCCCTCTTCATCTATTCCACTGCCAAAGCAATCTGCTGGTGCTTGTAGGAAGAACCCTCTCCAAAAAGCAAAGAAATTATTAAACTTCAGCTATCATCAGGATGCAGTTGCTCATACTGGGCATTTAATACATAGATGAGCTAACAGTGTTGGGGTGTAGTCTTCTTCTATAACAGTTTGGAGGGGGAACTTCTGCTTGTCCACATACAATGGGGTCAAAATCATGTGGCATTTCAGAAGTTGTGGGCTTGCATCTAGAACAGTGTTTCTCAATCTGAGGGTTGGGACCCCTGTGGGGGTCACAAGGGGATGTCAGATGGATCACTCAAGATCATCAGAAAGTACTGTAGTTTCTGTTGATCATGGGTGTTCTGTGTGGGAAGTTTGGCCCGATTCTATCATTGGTGGGGTTCAGAATGCGCTTTAATTGTAGATGAACTATAAATCCCAGCAACTACAACTCCCAACTGTCAAGGTCTATCTTCCCCAAATTTTACCAGTGTTCGCATTTGGGCATGATGGGGAGATATTGGAAATATAGATATTTATTTATGCATATATTGTATGTATTTTACCATAACTGAAATGTACGAAAAATCAGGCTCTCTCTGTATTAGAAAACCAAGCTGACAGGACAAAGGGAAGCTGAAGTATCTGTGTCCAGGCACAGCAAATGGGGGAGGAGAAGGGGGCCTGTTATCTATACATTCCAGAGAGACCTGGTACGACTTAGCATAGGCCCCTGATGGTTGTGAGCTGCTTTAGAAAAAAATATAGAGAAATGCCTCTTGCATGTTGGAAGATCAAATTTGATATTTCTATGATGCTTAAAGTGACATAGTGATGATGTTATGTATGTAGAAGCATGTTTCTTTCTTTGCCTGTATTTGGAGAGGTATAAAAGGCAAAGTCAACACCTTTATCCTCACTCTGGTTTGCTTTTGGATGAAAGTCCACATCAAAGTCTCAGCTGATAATAAAGCCATACTTTTCTTTCTCCCGAAAGGATCCCTCTTGGTATTATCTCTCCTATCTGCTGCTACAGGCATATTGAGGATTTGTGCCAAGTTTGATCCAGATCCAGCATTGCTTGAGTCCACAGTGCTCTCTGGATGTAGGTAAACTACAACTCCATAACTCGAGGTCAATGCCCACTAAACCATTCCAGTATTTTCTGCTGGTCATAGGAGTTCTGTGTGCCAAGTTTGATTCAATTCCATCGTTGGTGGAATTCAGAATGCTCTTTGATTGTAGGTGAACTATAACTCCCAGCAACTACAACTCCCAAATGGCAAAATCAATCCACTCCCAACCCCACCAATATTCAAATTTGGGCATATCGGGTATTTGTCCGGTGAATGAAAATACATCCTGCATATCAGATATTTACATTATGATTCATAACAGTAGCAAAATTATTGTTATGAAGTAGCAATGAAAATAATTTTATGATTGGGGGTCACCACAACATGAGGAACTGTATTAAGGGGCCATGGCATTAAGAAAGTTGAGAACCACAGATCTAGAAAGTTCATAATTCCCACTGTTTAGGAACTGTAATTCAATTATTGCTAGAGCTCAAGGAGATAGACTTGACTCAATTGGATCTTGGTAGGTTAACGCCTTTGTTAGTCTTATTGTAACAATGGGTCTATTACGTGCCATCCTAGCTTATGCTTTCTTCCTCACTAAAAACATTTGCTGACTGGACGACATTCTGATATTGCTTGGCCACATGTATCCCGGTTCTCATCTGTGAACTGTTGGAAGGCATGCAGTATAGCACTGTTTAATGCCAAGACATTACCTGAACAAACAGCACCAGCATCTTCTCCATGGTTGCAATTATGGTCTCCCCAAGCTTTAAGGCGGCAGTCCCTGAGAGCAGCTTCTGTCCCTTTACATTTGACATCATCCAGCCAGATAGGATCAGCTCCTCTTCCAAAGAGGGCTCCTCTTGGGGCAGATTGGGCAACACCACAGCCAAGTTCCCTACACACAACCTGGGCACTAGTCAGATCCCAGCCATCATCACATACTGTCCCCCACTGCTGGTTGTGGAGCACCTCAACTCTCCCAGCACAGCGGCTTGTTCCGTTCACCAGTCTGACTTCATTTGGGTCTGAAAGAGATAAAGATATAGTTAGTTCTCCCAGGTTTTCATCCTCTTAGCTATGGGACTGGGACATTAGGGAAGTCCAGACATAATATTAAGCTTATTCAAGTGGTTAGTTGGCTATTGTGAAAACAATAGAGATGCAGACTTCTGGTTAGGAGCACCTGATGAACCAACCTGGACACAGCATTTTATTTGAGAACACAGAAATGCTGGACCACTCTCACAACCATCATGTCAGACTACACAGAGAAGCCATTGAAATACACAAGCATGTGGACAATTTCAACAGAAAGGAGGAAACCATGAAAATGAACAAAATCTGGCTACCAGTATTAAAAAACTCTAAAATTACAACAGCACAACACAGAGAGGAAACAAACAAGGACATCTAATCACCTCTCAACAAAAGTTTGCTCGAGGCACTGTCAGGCCATTATATGCTAATCAAGGTGGTCAGTTGAAACATTCACACCTAGCTCCAGCAGACAAGAGTCCTTTGTCTCACCCTGGTCATTCCACAGATATATAAACCCTTTTTCCTAGTTCCAACAGACCTCACTACCTCTGAGGATGCTTGCCATACATGCAGGCAAAATGTCAGGAGATAATGCCTCTAGACCATGGCCATATAGCCCGAAAAAACTAAAACAACCCAGTGATTCCAGCTAGGAAAGCCTTCGACAATACCATTTGAATCACTCTCAAAGGACATTGTGTGAGTCAATGCAACTGTTCACATGACTGTATATATGTTGATCTACATAGCAAAAAGTAAACACCTTATTATTTACTTCTTCTTCTTTTTTGTCGTGTCAGGAGCAACTGCTCCTGTTGTGAGAGAATTGGCCATCTGCAAGGACGTTGCCCAGGGGACGCCTGGATGATTTTTGATGTTTTATCATCCTTGTGGGAGGCTTCTCTCATGTCCCCGCATGAGGAGCTGGAGCTAATAGAGGGAGCTCATCCGCCTCTCCCCGGATTCGAACCTGCGACCTGTCGGTCTTCAGTCCTGATGGCACAGTGCTTTAACCCACTACGCCACTGGGGGCTCCTTTTTTTTATTTAGTGATTATTTACTGATCATCTGCTTGGCATATCTTTTCTCCAACAAGACAATGTGTGGATTGGTAAAAACATGAACTACACATTATTTTCACTCCAACTCACGACTCAAATCATCAGGAACAGATGGTCAAGGGGCAGGAATGTGGAGGCATCTCACACAATCATAAAACTGGAGAGACTACAAGCATCATCTAGTCCAACCCCCTGCCATCTAGGAAAATACAATCAAAGCACCCACAACAGATGGCCATTCAGCCTGTACTTAAGTAGAGGGGAATGGTGCTTCTTTTCAATTCTCCTGAGATGGACTAAGCTCTTGGCTTTCTCAGAGAAGGGGATAGTTCCTTTTTTGATAAGTTAAAATATAAAATCTCTTCTGTGGCCCCCGACTTTGGAACTCCTTACCTGAGGAGATCAGGAAAGCCCGTTCACTAGAAATGTTTAAAAAGAACCTCAAAACCTGGCTTTTCTGCTGTGCCTTTAGTGAGTAGGTGCACAGCATGATATTTTGCACCCCTCAACGTTTTCTGCTAATGGAGTTTGTGCCCTCCAAATAGGATGTCCAGCCTCACAACTCTGTGTTTTATGAGTTCGTTATAAACGTCCTGCTCCTATTTTATCTCATTATATTTTGTTAACTGTTTTTATCCTGAATATGTGGCCCGCCCATTGTCATCACTCCTGTGATTGTGCTTATTGGAATGCTTATTTTATTATTTTCTTTCTTTTTTCTTTTTAATGTCATTTTGATAATGTTATTGCTGTCTGTTGTATATGTAAGCCGCTCCGAGTCCCCATCGGGGAGATGGTGGCGGGGTAGAAATAAAGTGTATTATTATTATTATTATTATTATTGATATTAATATTACAATACTTATATTGAGTTTTGAATAAATCGTCCCATGTTTTTTGGGGGCGGGGGGGTTACTAAAATCTGACCCTCATATATGAGTATACAGAGTAGTAAGAAAAACAATAGTATTAGTATATCTTGTAGCTAAATTGTAACTTTCCACATGTTACCATGCTCAAAAGTAGCACTGACCTGCCTTAAAAGGTTTAAAGTGCATGGAAGATAAAAAAATAAGACCCAGGGTTTGGGAGATTGTTGTTAAGCCAATAGTGCAAATGCTTCATTACACCCTGATGGGAAACAATGGTTTAATTGAATGCTGGTGGTTTTTTATGGCTAATGGCTGCTTTCTACCTCTTGCTCATCTCACTTTTTTCTATCACTTTCATACTCATACGTGTGGAATGACAGTTCAGTGGGTTCTGTTACTAGCTGATAAAGTGGAGGGAGCCCCTGGCGGCGCATTGGGTTAAACCGCTGAGTTGCTGAACTTGCTGACCAAAAGGTCAGCGGTTCAAATACGGAGAGCGGGCAAGCTCCCGCTGTTAGACCTGGCTTCTTCCAACCTAGCAGTTTGAAAAAATGCAAATGTGAGTAGATCAATAGATACCGCTCTGTTGGGAAGGTAACAGCGTAGTCATGCTGGCCACATGACCTTGGAGGTGTCTATGGACAATGCCGGCTCTTTGGCTTAGAAATGGAGATGAGCACCATCCCCCAGAGTTGGACATGACTAGACTTAATGTCAAGGGGAAACCTTTACCTTTACTTTAGGGTGGAGCTTATGGAATGAAGCTAAGTTCCATTGCATGGCAGGGAGTCAATGCTACTCTAAAGACAAAGATTGTCTTGTTTGAAGTCTGCTATATTATTTCTGGCATTGAATGGAATCACTTCCTTTGGAAAAGTTGAACCATTCAACTCATCTAGATTCTGGGAAATATGCATTGAGGGTTGGGACACTCGCTGTAAGAAAATATTTGACCTTGATCCCGGGAATCTTTTCTAATGGCATCACATCACACCAAAATACCTGAGCACTCCACACTTGCTTCCCCACGATGGCTGCAGCTGTGCTGTCCCCAGGGCTTTTTTTGGCATTCGCTCAAAAAGGCTTCTTTTCCTGTGCAGTTCACTTGGTCTAACCATATGATATCAGATCCTTGTCCAAATCGTGATCCTCCAGTTGCCTTCGTAGCTGATCCACAGTCCAGTTCTCTGCACACCACCTGGGCATCATTTAAGTCCCAATCGTTGTCACAAATGGTGCCCCATTGCAGGTTGTGATATACCTCAACCCTTCCCGAACAGCGATTTAAGCCACCCACTAGACGCAATTCTGATGAGATAAAAAGAATTAAACATATTAGCAAAGCTAAAGGCGGTTCTCTGAGTATACCTTTGCCAACAACATTTTTGTGACTGAAAACGAAAAGTAATGTCAACAGACATATCAGATCTACTTAGGCCCCTTCAACACTGGCATTTAAAATCCAGATTATCTGCTTTGAACTGGATTATATGGTAGTGTAGACTCAGATAATCAAGTTCAAAGCAGATAATGTGGATTTTAGATGGTAATGTAGAAGAGGCCTTAGGCCACATCTGAAAGCCATGGGCCAAGATTTGCTTTACGAATCCAAACTATGTTGCAGAAATATAATTCAATGGTGTTAGTGAATTGCAAAGATGCGCATTTGGTTGTTGGTAAGAATGTTACAGTGCATCAGACACTTCTGGTGCACACTGGACACTTGTGATGAGCATTGAATGCCAACTGCTTTCCAACACTTCTTAGCCACTATCCAGATATGAACTGGGAGCAATAATGCCAAGTGTGAGTGTGTTTGCAAGTGTTTAGTTATAGTTGGTCCTACAGAACCCCCAAAATGTTTTGTTAATGCTTTGAAAAATGAATTAATTGCAAGTAATTTGTTTGTAGTGGGTTAAATCTAAGCACTGGGGTACATCAAAATCTTGATAGATTGGGCGAAACCTGAATGTGTGTATGTGGAAAGAAGAGATTAGAGAAGGGATGATAGTAGGATCTTACCTGCACAAGTAACTCCAGCATCTTCTGAATGAGTACAGTCATGTTGTCCCCATTCTTTTGCTGGACATTTGCTGATTGCTTTCTCGGTCCCTGTGCAATTAACGCCATCCAACCAGATCGGACCTGTTCCTTGGCCAAAACGAGAACCTCGTGGGGCTGAGAGAGCTGTTCCACAGCCTAAATACTGACAAACAACTTTGGCGTCCTCAAGATCCCAGTCGTCATCGCAAATAGTTCCCCAAAGTTTCTCATGAAGTATCTCTACTCTTCCAGAACATTTGCTGGGGCCGTTGGTTAATCTGATCTCAGGTGATTCTAAGTAGAATGAAAAGAGAGATAAAGCATGAACATTTTGGATGTCCCTGATGTGGTGTGACCATGTTTTGTTCAATTTTGAAACCTCTTGGGAACATATACAATGCAAGCGAATTGGCCCAAATCTGGATTGTGATACACTACTTCTTAACCATTACTGAAATTATTTTACACTTTATTATCCATATTTTTAAGGAAACTAGAAAAACCATTTTTGCTGCCGTCCCTCCTTCTGATCCCTGACAAGCCACATGAACACATTTTGGAAATGACACCACTTCTGGTTTTGACTTTAAATTGAATAGCTTGCGGGGTATTTGTAGAAGTTGTGAAAGGGGGCAATCCACTCAAAGTGTTATTTTTTCTGACTGAAAGGATGGCAGTTCGAATATGGAGAGCGGGGAGAGCTCCCACTGTTAGCCCTAGCTTCTGCCAACCTAGCAGTATGAAAACATGCAAATGTGAGTAAATTAATAGGTACGACTTCTCCAGGAAGGTAATGGCACTCCATGCAGTCATGCTGGCCACTTGGAGGTATCTATGGACAATGCCGGTTCTTCAGCTTAAAAATGGAGATGAGTACCACCCCCCAGAGTATGTTACAACTACACCATGTATGGGCAAACTGAGGCCCGGAAGCCAGATGTGGCCCCTTGGGTTCTTTTCTTAGAGACTCCTCTCTCTTACCATCTTATCCTTCCTTCCTTCTCTCTTTCCTTCCTTCTTCCCTACCTCTTTCTCCTTCCCTTCCACCCTTTCATCCTTCCTTCCTTCTCTCTTTCCTTCCTCCTTCCCTTTCATCCTTCCATCCTTCCTTTCCTTTTGTCTTTCCTTTTCTCTTTCTTTCCTTCCTCCTTCCCTCCATCCCTTCCCTCCCTCTTTCTCTTTCTATCCTTCCCTTCACCCTTTCATTGTTACTTCCCTCTCTCCCTTTCTCCTTCCTTCCCTCCCTCCCTCCTTTTTGTCTTTCCTTCATTCTCTCTTTCCTTTATCCTTCCCTTCCTTCCTTCCATCCTTCCCTTCCACCCTTCCATCCATCCTTCCTTCTCTCTCCTCGTCTTTCTCCATCCATCCTTGTTTTCCTCCCTTTCGTCCTTCCTTCCTTCTCCCTTTCTATCCTCCTTCCATCACTAGGCAGGCGGCCCTACTACAGGGAGGGCTAGCATGTGGTCCTCACGTTAGAACGTTTGCCCATGCCTGGACTAGACTTAATATCAGGGTAAATCTTTACCTTTACCCCTTTGGGGTATTTCTCAACTGGTTTGTAGAGATTTCTGATTTTTTTTAATAAAAATAAAAATAAAAATGGTGTATTCAGGGTTTTTCAGAATTTTCTGGATCCTCAGGGCCAAACTAAACATGCCCAATTTCCAAATGTATTTTTCGGCTTGGTGCTATTGCACTATGGTAAAATGAGCAGCTAAGCAGGTAATCCTCTGGGATTTATCATTTCACCAGTATTTTCCATTCCCATGGCATAGTTGTCCTATCAAAGTTCCACAGATGATTACCTGTACATTCCACACCCGCATCCTTGCTATGGTCACATCTGTGCTCCACCAAGGTTTTTGGTGGGCATTTTCTGAGGGTTTCCTCATCTCCTGTGCAGTTCACTTGATCCATCCAGACAGGACCAGATCCTTGGCCAAATTTCGCTGCAGTAGTTGCCGCCAAGGCAGCTCCACAACCAACTTCCTGGCACACAACATGGGCATCATTCAAGTCCCATCCGTTGTCGCACACAGTTCCCCATCTTTGGTTATGGAGTATCTCAATCCTGCCAGTACAAGGAGTTGAACCACCCATCAGCCGCACCTCTGTCAGAGAGAGAGAGAAAAAACATAATAAAGGAACATTTCCAATATAGTTAATACTAAAGCAACAGGGTTTCAGAGCATCCAGTGTTGGACTTGGGACAACATTTTTATGGCACATGAACTTAACCCAGTAGGAGCAAAATTCTCAGCTTCTACCTTTGTCAGCCACCCACCTAATTTCTTGTGAATATTCACAAACAAGGTACGTGAATGGAGTCCATGCCTTTTAATCTGTTCTCAGAATCCCAGAGGTTTTCTTCCCCTGGTCAGAGATGTTGGCTGTCGCTTATTTTAAACTAGCTTGGGTACCCAGCATTGCCTGGGTTATTTGAAAACATTTTTAAATTATTGTTTTACAAAATGCATAAGGTTGTGGGTGAACTACAACTCACATAATGCCAAGTTAACCCCCTGAAAATTCATTAGTTGTTAGAGTTTGGCATGATGGGCAAGTTTGCTGTAGATCAGTGGTTCCCAAGCTGTGGGCCTCCAGATGTTTTGTCTTTCAACTCCCAGGACTGATAAACTGGCTGGGATTTCTGGGAGTTGTAGGGTATTTTTATACCAATAGTCCAAAGGACAACAGAAGCTTTTGGCCAGCCTAAGCTTCACAGGAGAGAAGATTAAGACAACAGAAGCTTTTGGCCAGCCTAAGCTTCACAGGAGAGAAGATTAAGCTTCACAGGAGAGAACATTAAGACAGTTTGATCTGGCCACAGTGGTCCATGCTCTTGTTACATCCCAAATAGATTACTGCAACGCACTCTACGTGGGGTTGCCTTTGAAGACTGTTCGGAAATCAGTCCAGCGGGCAGCAGCCAGATTACTCACCGGAGTGTCATACAGGGAGCATACCACCCCTCTGTTATGTCAGCTCCATTGGCTGCCGATCCAGTTCCGAGCACAATTCAAAGTGCTGGTTTTGACCTACAAAACCCTATACGGTTCCGGCCTAGCGTATCAGTCCGAACGCATCTCCTTCTACGTCCCACCTTGGAGCTTAAGATCTTCTGGGGAGGCCCTGCTCTCAGCCCCACCTCTATCACAAGTGAGGTTGGTGGGAACGAGGAGCAGGGCCTTCTTGGTGGTGGCCCCTGAGCTGGCAAACGTTGAGCTCTAGATTGGCTTTATTGATTATGATGTATAATTGATTGTTTTAATTGTTTTAATTACTGTTTATATATGTTTATTTTTATCTTATTGTTGTGATGGCATCGAATTGTGCCTTTTGTAAGCCGCCCTGAGTCCCCCCTCGAGGGTTGAGAAGGGCGGGGTAGAAGTGCGAGAAATAATAATTTGTAAGCAACAACATATAATCCATTGCTTTCCAGAAAAATGACTGCAACCAGAAAAATCTCCTTTTGTAATGTATTGTTTTAAGTTACCGTATGATAGTCCTGGGTGGAGTTAACCCTTTGTTCATCTTGTTTCAGTAACCTCATTTGGTTATCTTTTCACCTTGCCTCAAAGTGCCTCTGTCTGCTAAGGGTTTTAATCTTAAGAGAAGGTACCAGCCTCAGAGTAAAGCCAGATAATATTGTTTTCTCAAAGGCTCAGGCATGCCATCACACCTCCCAAGCATTGCCATTTCTCCCCCAAAATCCTGTTTCATGGGTCTGGCATGGTCGTTATTTTTAGTTAATAATTGGAAATATCGAAATTCCAAGATATCGCCACTTTGTTTTTCCCATCATTTCCCCGTCAAAGCAATCCAATCAGATTTTAAACACTACCTACTATCTTGCTTCCATTGCTGTTCTGATTTCATGCCTTCTATCCTTTTTAAAAGATGTTTTTGTGCCTTTTGAATTAAGTATTTTTATGTGTTGGTAACAAACCAGGTGGAGCTGTCCCTTTTGTGAATCGGTGTGTGCTTCTTTATAGCGTGTCTATCTTTTGGGTTAGCTGAATTTGTGTTTATGTGCTCTAAGCCAATCTTTTTTACTTGCTCGGAGAAGTGTAATGTGAATTAACAGTAGTTTTCAACTGTTAACTATGGTCACATTTCTGTTAACTATTACTGTTCACTTATATTTTTATCTGTTTGTTTGTTTATTGCCTGGCTCTAACAAATAAGACCCATGAATTAAAACAAAGAACATGGTTCTGCTTGTTGCCATTCCTGCTCAGATCCTACCCACAGCAGAGTATTTAATTATCTTTTTAATTATTCGTTTTTTATTCAATACTCTACTGTGGGTAGGATCTGAGCAGGAATGGCAACAAGCAGAACCTACTAAGCACTGGATGAGATAGATTTTATTTCAAGTATCAGTATTATTCGAACTTTAGAGTCACTCAGACAATGACAAAATGTGCATGAGCAAAACTATTCTTATGGATTACTAGCTGTACCCGCTACGCTTTGCTGTGGCCAACCTTCTCTCCTTCTCTCCTTCTTTCCCTCCTTCCTTCACTCCGTCTTTCTTTCCTTTCCGTCTTTCCTTCTCTTCTTCCTTCCTTCTCTATCTCTTTCCTTCCTTCCCCCTTTTTCTTTCTCTTCTGTTGTCTCTCTTTTCTTCCTTCTCTCTTTCCTTCTTTCTTCCCCTCCCTCTTTCTCTACATCTTCCCCTTCCTTCCTTCGTTCCCTCTTTCCTTCCTTCTTTCCCTTCTTTCTTTGCTTCTCTCCTTCCTTCCTTCTCTAACTTTCCTTCTTTCCCCCTTTTTCTTTCCTTCCTTCTTTCCCTCCTTTCTTCCTTCTCTACCTCTTTCCTTCGTTCCTTTTCTCTTTGCTTCCATGCTTCCTTCTCCCTTTCTTTCTTTCTTTCTTTCTTTCCCTCCCTCCCTCTTTCTTTCTTTCTTTCTTACTTTCTTTCTTTCCTTCCTTCCTTCTTTCTTTCTTTTCTCCCCTTCCTTCCCTCTTTCTTCCCCTTTTTTCTGTATTGTCATTTAGCTTTTTGTCATTTAGCTTTTTGGGGCTTTTTAAGTCCCTTCTGCTGTATTTTTCAGTGTTTTTTATGAGTGAAGGACATACATTGGGTTGTTAGGTGTCTTTGGCCAAATTTGGTGTCAATTCCCCCAGTGGTTTTTGAATTCTGTGAATAGCACAAATGAACATTACATTTTTATTTATATAGATTGAGTATATACATGGTAATTGTTACCTGAGGTCTATGGAACCGGATGAGAATATTGTTGAAGCATACAAGGAATCAGTGTGTGTGTGTCAACTGTAAAATAAGATGCATGAAGCTGATTGGTTAGGCAATGTCAGGGGAGATTGCTGGGCCTGGGACTTTTGGATACTGTTACATTTTTGTTCAGGCTTGAGCTATGCAAGTGCTCAAAGAGATGAAGAGAGAAGCAGAGAGAGAGAGAGAGAGTTTGGAGTGTGTTCTCACACATCATGAGCTGCTGAAGGAATTTATCCACATGGACAAAGAAAGATAATTTTAAATCTCTCATAAAAAGGACATTATATGAATTGGTGCAACTGATCACATTGTACATATGTTGTTCTGGATTTACAAAGAGTAAATTACTTGTTCTTTATTGTTCACCTGCGTGGCATATTTTTTTTCTCTGGCAAGGTAGTATGTGGGCTGATCCAATGTAAACTACACGTGGCTTGTTTTACCTTAATGAACAAATATGAATATATGTTCATTGTTTAAAAGGATGTTCTCAGGGTCTAGATTTGTATGCAACCGTAATGTCTGCTTCTTGGCCCTGGGCAAATAATATTGCAATTGCAGCATTTCTCGCACAGCACAAATTATAGACCTCACTAAATAATACAGGCCATGAAGAGCTGTCAGCTATTGTCAAGATGGAGTTTATAAGGCACACTACTATAGAGCAGCATGCAGCTGAAATTTTTAGATTTTCTTTTATGCCAACATTAAAGCATCAATACTTTAAAACAATATAAAATCATTCAATATCTTGACAAGAATGACTTAAAATGCAATACATAGACTTTTGACTTACTGTTAACTCCTACTGCAGCTCACCTACCTGAGCAGACAACACCAGCATCTTCTCCGTGGTGGCAGTCATTTTCTCCCCAAGACCTTGCTGGGCATTGACTGAGGGCTGATTCAGTCCCTGTGCACCGGACTTCATCCAGCCAAATGCGGCCATCGCCTCTTCCAAAATGTGCAGTACGTGTTGCAGCTACTGCGGTTGCACAACCCAGCTGTCGGCAGACGACTCGGGCTTCCTCCATACCCCAGCTGTCATCACAGACTGTGCCCCACACCCCGTTATGGAGCACCTCAACCCTCCCACTGCATCGACTTGAACCATTCACAAGCCGGATTTCAGGCTGCTCTGCCTCTGGAGTCCCGGTGCTCCAAGCTATACCTAGGGAAATGAATTGTAGAGAGAATGTCAGGAATTAGGAGGAACAGAAACTTTCCTGTGTTTAAAAGAGCAACAGAACCCAAAAGGCAAATAGGGCAAAAGGAAATAAGTACTGTATTGCTACATCAAAACCAGTCACATCCAGTCCAGCATTCTTTGTCCAACAACAGTGAGCACCAGCTTCTCCGGATAATCACAAGCATGGCATGATATTGGTGGCCATCCACTTTCCAAGTTTCCCCAGCCTGGTACCATAAAGATGATGCAGAATCATAGAGTTGAAAGAGACCTCATGGGCCATCTAGTCCAACCCCCTGCCAAGAAGCAGGAAAATCGCATTCAAAGCACCCCTGACAGATAGCCATCCAGCCTCTGTTTAAAAGCTTCCAAAGAAAGAACCTCCACCACACTCCAGGGTGGAGAGTTCGACTGTTGAACGGCTCTCACAGTCAGGAAGTTCTTCCTAATGTTCAGATGGAATCTCCTTTCTTGTAGTTTGAAGCCATTGTTCCGTGTCCTAGTCTCCAGGGCCACAGAAAACAAGCTTGCTCCCTATGACTTCCTCTCACATACTTATACATGGCTATCATGTCTCCTCTCAGCCTTCTCTTCTGCAGGCTAAACATGCCCAGCTCTCCAAGTTCGCTCCTCATAGGGCTTGTTCTCCAGAACCTTGATCATTTTAGTCACCCTCCTTTAGACATATTCCAGCTTGTCAATAACTCTCTTCAATTGTGGTGCCCAGAACTGGACACAGTATTCCAGGTGTGCTACACTGCTGTTGCCATCATTCCCAGCCAATGAACATCATAGCCCAAGGATATCCAGAGGGCACCGTATTGGAGAAGGCTGCTATCTTCTTCATTCTACTATCACTTTGTGTCACTTCCTGGGTTTCTATTCAGATTTTTCCCCACCTGCCCCTTTGTATATGTACAAATATGCAAGCATGTCCACATCAAAATACCATGTATAAATGTATATCCATTACTTAGCTTTATGGATGCTCTACTTCTTTCCTCTCATCTTCTCTGAGTTTATATTGTCCCTTCTTTGTTTCCACTTGATCTCCCTCCCCACACAAGCTGCTTCATTCCCACCCAAAACAACTAATTGTGCTATTTATCCAAGTCTACGCTGGCTGATAAATCTGGGTTCAGTCCAGGTCAGAAATGCTCCAGACTGACCTTAGAGGCAGCCACACAGAGCCTTCTGAACCCACTGTGGCAGTAGGTTAGAGTCCACATTGGTCGGACAGGGTAAGATTGTGTCGGACACACTGAACCATCACTCCAATGTCCATGTCACCCTTACTGCTCCAAGCCAACCTCACAGCTCCATGTGAGGTCCTGTAAAGGTGGGATCCAATCTCCCTGCCTTCTTCCTGGTCATGTGGGCACCTTTGTTGATGCCAGGATGAGGTGTCCGCAGTGGGCAGGAGCTGACAATAGTGACAAGATATATAGATATAGATCTACAGATATATTGATATATATGATGTTTTTCTTCTGCATGTCTATTATGAAATTATCTCATATAATGGGAAATCAATTTCCCAGACTCCCATTCTGTATCTTTGCATTTCATTTTTTCTGCCTAAGTGGAGTATCTTGCATTTGTCCCTGTTGAACTTCATTTTGCTACCTTTGGCCCATCTCCCTAGTCTGTTCTGAATTCTTCTCCTGTCTTCTGGGGTATTGGCTACCCCTCCGAGTTTGGTATTGTCTGCAAACTTGATGTGTGTAACTTGGGAAGTAACTGTATTAGATTACATTTCTCCTTGTCTATAGGCAACATTTTCAAATCAGCTTGCATGCCTGGGTTGCCATTGGGGGGCACGTTGACAAATCATGCACATACTGTTTTTGTTGTGCAAATATATCTTGCACAATGCCATTATTAGGAAATGTTGAATTTTCAAAGAATTTGCTCTTCCTTTTTCTCTCTTTGAAATATCTGAAAGAATGAGTGGAACTGCCAAATAATGATAATCTTTTTGCAATCTCATCCCTTCGCTTTTGCCTGAGCCCAATAGAAAGGGAAAGATTCTATGCCCTGGAAATTTACAAGGTCTTTGGCATTCTCTGCAAAAAGAGAGCTGATGCCTCACCAAATTACAGCTCTCAAGACTCCATGGTATTGGGCCATGGCAGTTCAAGTTGTGTAAAATTGCATTCATCCTACAATATAGATGTACCCTAAGTTTGAAGCTTCTTTGAAAAAGAAGTTACTATGGGTTTCTCAAAAACAAGTCATGCCAAACTAATCTTGCCTCTTTTTTCTATAGAGTTACAAGCTTGGTAGATGCAGGGAATGCTGTGGATGTAGAATATCTTGATTTCGGTAAGGCCTTCAACAAGGTTTCCCCGTGACCTTCTTGTAAACAAACTAGTCAAATGTGAGCTAGGCAATGCTACTATTAGGTGGATCTGTAATCGGTTAAGTGTCCGAACCCAAAACGTGATCACCAATAATTCAACTTCATCTTGGAAAGAAGTGACTAGTGGAGTGCTGCGGGGTTTGGTCCCTGCCTTCTTCCTGGTTATAACTAAGGCTGCCTCTACAATGTAGAATGAATGCAATTTGACCCCACTTTAACTGCCTTGGCTCCATACTATGGAATCCTGTGGTGGGTTGTTGTTCAGTGAGACATCTGCACTCAATATTTTATAATACTACAGATCCCATGATTCCATAGTATTGATCTTAATCCAATCAAGTTCATTCTTTTCCAAGCTATCCTTCCTACAAGCATTTGTAAATTCAAAATCTTTCTAAATTTGGGATTAATATTGTTGGAGGTTGTAAATGTAAATAAACAGGAGCTTTACCACAGTTTCTGAACCAAAATATACCCTGCAGTATAATAAAGTGTCACTTGGGCTTGTGTAACAAGTAACAGTATCTTTACTTCCATTCAAAAGATCAAACAAGGCAACAATATATACAGCAGTCTCTCTAAATTCACACAGAGAACAGAGGGAATAAACAGTCCTTTTAAACAGTCTTTGAAATATGCTTCAAGCCTTAGAAATGATCAGGCTTCAGAGAGTTGGCAGCTATTTCCATCCTTGCTGTTTCAAGTCAGCGCTCTCTTCACTCTCCAAGGTGAAAGTGGCAGCCAATCAAAACCCTGGCTCCTGGCATGCTCAAGCAATCTGCTGCCGACACATGTCTTTCCAGTAAACCCATTTACATCATAGTGTCTTTTCACAAATCTCCACAAATATGCCATACTTCAATTGTGAACTAAAACAACTAATTTGAATCTCATAATTTAAAACACTGTAATTCCCTGCACTTGAAAATCTAAAAGAAAAGAAGAAATAACTTTGCCAAAATACAGAAGAATGAAAAATGTAAAAAATTGTCACTCATTGAACAAGTAAACAAGAAAATACACAAATTCCTCAATTAATTTCATGCTCAATTTTTAGCTTAGTATCACTTTAGTTTAATAAAGCTATCCCTTCCTGTCATAAATGGCTATCTTAAAAGATATTTCTTCCTAAACTTAGTTACCATATACTATAAGTTGACCTCATGTATAAGTCGAGGGCATGTTTTGGAGCCAAAGTTATGGATTTTCAGACAACCTGTGGATAAGTCCAAGGTAAGGATTCTATTTTTCAATCTGTTTTCAAGTGTTTATGCTTGCTTGAGCTGTGCACAAAATATTGATCACTGGCATGTTCTTGTTTGAGCACACACAAGACATCAAAGCCTACTGGGGCAAAGAGACACTCCAGCAAATGTTGGCATATCAAGTTATTATATTATTTACTCTGCCACAGGAACACAATCCTGATAATTCTGTTTTTCCTTCTTAAGCATTTCATGTCACACTCAAGAGAATTGCTTTCTATCACCTAAAGATGTGTTGGTTTACAATAGAGGAATAATCATACTTAGGATCCAATTGCCTCTAACCAACACAACAACCTACTGGTAAATATAGAAGCTTTATTTTCTCATGGAGTGGAAACTCCTGTGATGAGAGAGATCAGGAAAGGGAGGTTTGAGAGATCTCAGGCCGCATCTAGGTCCATTCTACAGTGCCATATAATTCAGATTTTCAAAGCGGATAATCCACATTATTTGCTTTTAACTGGATTATATGGCTCTACACTACCTGTGCTGTCACACCCTGGGCCTGTAGCAATTGTCTATTAACAGCACATGATCTTTATGTGCCCAGCGGGACACCGGGGTGCCTCGGCTGAGAGGTCCTATGAATTTCCCTATACTAAGTCTTTAGAAGCTTGGAAAGTTTAACAAAGTTCTTTATTGTTGCAACAAATCAGTCAAATACTTCTTAGAGCTTGAACAAATCAACCAAATATTTCTTAACTTGTCCACATTGGACAGGCAACTTGCTTCATGAACTGTTTCTTCCTTCTATGAGGGAAATCCTTTTGACCCCTCCCTGGGCAATCTGTCTTTTAGGCTTAGCTGGCGTGGGGCCCTACTCCCGGTTCCAATTTGCTTTATGGGTACCCGAGTAGGCCTTACCAGATAAAACTCTGAAGATTTTCCAGCTGGAGTCCTTTGGATTTTTTCCACAAATGCTGTGGATCTGTTTCTTTAATCCCAACAATGGCTGTGCTGTATTTCTTAGTAAAGCTGTGAGAATTGTCTTCCCCAGCCAAGCTTGTAAGAAACGAAGTTTTTCTACAGGAGGGAAAAACTCACACGTCCTGTAGTTGGGCTTCAAACTGTAAGATTGAACAAACTGTCTCCTTTTCCCTCCTGAACTTGGGGAAAAGGACGGTTCCAAAAGCCCTAATGATGATAGGCAGGCTGCTAGCCTATGACTGCAGCCTGGGGGAAGCTGCTTAACTGCAAAATGCCTGGCTAACAGAAACACGTGCAAACTAACCATGCATAGAAAAAGAAAATTTAGTGTGCTAGCACAGCTTCTGGCATAGCCGTGCTAGCACACTACCATACAATCTAGTTTAAAGAAGATAATCTGGATTTTATATGGCAGTGTAGATGGGGCTTTGAACTGGATTATATGGCAGTGTAGACTGGCAGTTCAACGCAAATAATGTGGATTATCTGTTCTGAGCATCTGGATTAGATGGCAGTGTAGAAGGGACCACAGCAGCTCCTGCTGCTTATTTATGAGAGGTTTATTGTGTCCCCCAAGTATGGAATATTCTTGCCTTGTAAATGTGAATGGTGTTGATGTTTCGGTTGGCCGAATTCTTTTATTTATTTATTTCTCTCTCTCTTTCTACTTCATTTATATTCATGGTTTTCCTTGGGATTCTTATTGGTTTCCTTTTTTTTTTTTTTACTGTTTTATTGAACCCAGCATTGTACAGTGGCTTCCGAGTGTTGGACTTTGATCTGAAGAGCAGGGTTTAAAGTCCTATTCAGCCATGGAAACCCACTGGGTGACCTTGAGCATATCACACTCTCTGAGCCTCAGAGAAAGGCAAAGGCAAACCCCCTCAATAAATCTTGCCCTGAGATAGCATTGCTTCGAAATCACCATAAATCAGATACAACTAGAAGGTACACAACAGCAAGACCACTCTGATATCCATAAGGATGGAGGGGCAGTTTAAAAATATTTAAGGAAAGACATAAAGCCATCTAAAAAATATAGTGACAATTAATTAGCATGAGACAGATAGAATTTGGAAAAGAATGGTGGCTGGAGGCCTCTGGGGACCCTTCCACACAGTCCTCTATCTCAGAACACCAAGGCAGAAAATCTCACAATATCTGCTTTGAACTGGGTTATAGGAGTCCACACTCATATAATGTGGGATTTTCTGCTTTGATATTCTGGGATATATGGCAGTGTGGAAGGGCCCTGGGAGACTTAAGCCTCCATTTTTCCAAGCTTTGGAATTAGAGAGGTAAATCTAAACAGCCAGATCTATCTATAGAGAAATAGGCAGTTTCATGCAACGGACACATGAAAGCCAAGCTAGATATGCTGTTTGCAAAAATAATCTGCTCCTGTGAGATTTACCAATAGAATAAAATAATAATTGCAGGGTTTGACTCTGATTGGGACCATGGCATAAAGGGATGGAATCATCATTGTTCAGATGCACAATACGAGAAGAGAGCTTCCTTTGGCATCCTCTCACTATGAATTGTATGCACAAAGTACATTCCATTCCCATAAAGTAGGAGGCCATCAAACGAAGTTTGGAGTCTGCACTTGGAGCAAAGGGAGTAAAACCTTTCTGCCATTCTCTGGATCAATGTATTGTTGAAGGCTTTCATGGCCGGAATCACTGGGTTGTTGTAGGTTTTCTAAGATCTACAGAGACACTCGCTGGAACACCCCAGCAAGCGAGAGTCCAAAAGTTGCAGGCTCAAACTCAGAACCTCAATCAGTGGCTGATACCAAATGAGAGACTCCCCCCTGGGCACACAGAAAACTGGGTGACTTGGAAAGCGCTGAACAGACTACGCTCTGGCACCACGAGATGCAGAGCCAACCTTAAGAAATGGGGCTACAAAGTGGAATCCATGACATGCAAGTGTGGAGAAGAGCAAACCACAGACCACCTGCTGCAATGCAACCTGAGCCCAGCCACATGCACCATGGAGGACCTCCTTGCGGCAACACCAGAGGCACTCCAAGTGGCCAGCTTGCAAATTCTGTGTTTTGACTGTTTATTTGTTTGTTTTTGTTAAAAATGTAATACAAATGACACGATAAATAAAATGTAGGTTTTTTGGGCTGTTATGGCCATATTTGAGAGGCATTCTCTCCTGACATTTCACCTGCATCTATGGTAGGCATCCTCAGAGGTTGTGAGGTATATTGGAAACAAGGAAATTTGGGTTTATATATAATTTTCCTTGTTTCCAACAGACCTCACAACCTCTGAGGATGCCTGCCATAGATGCAGGTGAAACGTCAGGAGAGAATGCTTCTGGAACATGATCGTACAACCCAAAAACCTACAACAACCCATTCTCTGTATCCATTTGCAACCCCCATTGCCTAGTACTGAGCATAGAACAGCGAAAGGGGGCAAATTGTGGCCCAAAATCTTTATTAGTTGTAATTCAAGAGTCTCTCCTTCAAAATTAGTTATTTTTTTCATAAATGAAGATCCATGTTTTACTTGCGTGCATGATTTATTTTGCCCATTCAGCATTGTTCTACTAGTACTGCAACGATTGAGGAAGCAACACATTTCATAACCTTACAAAATCTGGACCACAAAGTAAAATTGCTTGGGCAATAGCATCACAAAAACGGTAAAAATGATGAATATACTATAGCAGAAAAATTCACAAACGAACTGATTTCTGCAAGACAGTGACCTAAATCCAATTGTTAGTTGTAACTGGAGCAGAGCAATTCAATCAATGGAATTTACCTATAGTAAGTGTTGTCTTACCAAGTTCTCTTTCATCCAGTGTTCAAGAGAGAAGTGGACAGAATGGTAGCCCTTCAGATGATGTTGGATTACAAAGACCAGTAGTCTTCACCAGCACAGCCACTGGGGTTTGCAGTCCATCATCTGCATTACTTTCATCGTTCCAACCCCTGATTAATAACCATGTCGCTGCTACTGAGAACCCATCCAGACAGGCCCAAAATGCAGGACCTGACTGGGTTTTTACCAGGGGCATCCAAATGACTAGGCATGCGCGATCAATTAAAAAAATCTTTCAAAAGTCATTACAAAATTAGGGGGCAATGGTGTTTTGTTTCTAAAGTGTTTCTAAAATATAATTAGTCAAAAATTCATTGCTAATCATGAGAGTAACAAATTTTTGTTACTTTTTCATTATAGTAATTGTGTATAATTACTAGGCATATGCAAAAGAAATCAGAAGTAGGTTCTTGTGGGTTTTTTTCAGGCTATAGAGCCATGTTCTAGAGGCATTTCTCCTGACGTTTCGCCTGCATCTATGGCAAGCATCCTCAGAGGTTGTGAGGATTCTTGCCATAGATGCAGGCGAAACGTCAGGAGAAATGCCTCTAGAACATGGCTCTATAGCCCGAAAAAAACCCACAAGAACCTAGTGATTCCAGCCATGAAAGCCTTCGAAATCAGAAGTGTTGGAAATCGTAAGAAAATTGGAAGTTTTGTAACGTGGAAGCTATATTGAAAGCGTTTGTGTGGCCCACACCAAATATTTTAGTATCAACATTTACCCCATACTTTTTCGTTTTAGTTCTGTAAGTCTTGGAAAACTACCAAAGTAAATTTCATATTCAGGACAAGGAAGCAAAGCCATAAAGCCAAAAAGGCAGCCTGCCTGCCTGCCTGCCTGGAATTAACAGAGCCTCAGCATTAGGAGCCATGAAAAGACAGAGCAGTGCTTTTTTGGAACTACTGGGAAATGTAGTTTGGGAAGGGGAGGAACCCTATGCTACATAATTCAAACGGCTCTCCCCTAAACTACATGTATGTATCAGCATCATAAAGCCCCAATTAAGAGAGGAGATCAGTCTACAGCCAGCCAGGATTCCAATACATTTGTTAATGTTCTACTCTATGATTTCTGTTCCTGGGTTATAAATGGCAGTTTCTAATTGGTTCTGTCAAAAAAACATGGCAAAAGTTTATAACACTACCAAAACTGTCTTTGTACAAGGGATATTGTCCTATAGCATCTTTTTCTTTGTTGAGTTCCCACCAATTTAACAAAGTTTCTGCCACAAAAACAAAGTTTCTGAAGTAGAACAACTTTCACAGTAAGAACTACACAGTTAAACAGGAAATAACGCTTTCAAACCAGAAACAGATTTTCTTTATTATGAAAAAATGTTCTCTATAAAAAGTTTGAAAATTTACCAAAGATCTGTGAATAAGTGAAATATTCTGAAATTTGGTGGGCTAACAGTGGTAAATGTATTGTCGAAGGCTGTCATGGCCGGAATCACTGGGTTGTTGTAGGTTTTCCGGGCTATATGGCCATGTTCTAGAGGCATTCTCTCCTGATGCTTTGCCTACATCTGTGGCCACTACCTCTGAGGATGCTTGCCACAGATGCAGGTGAAATGTCAGGAGAGAATGCCTCTAGAACATGGCCATATAGCCCGGAAAACCTACAGCAACCCAGTGGTAAATGTGTTCTACCATTGTAGCAAGTTTCACCCCAGTAACTTTAAAAATACAAGAGATAGGAGCCCCTGAAGTTTTCCCATAGTAATTATCTGAAAATGTAGTTGGGGGAGCAAGGAGCCATATGCCTGCCCTAAACTACATTTCCCAGACTACATCAGCATCAGAAAGCATCAATCAGGATAGTGGAGAGGGAGGTTTGTCCCTCCCTAACAGCAGTGAGAATCTGCAAAGAGGAGGACTGACTGATACATCTCTCTCTAATAAATAAGCCAATCTCTGTGCTGGGCTTGAAAAATTAATGACCTAAATCAGGGGTCCTCAGACTTTTTAAACAGAGGGCCAGGTCACAGTCCCTCAAACTGTTGGAGGGCCGGATTATAATTTGAAAAAAATGAATGCATTCCTATGCACACTGCACATATCTTATTTGTAGTGCAAAAAACACTTAAAAACAATACAATAATTAAAATGAAGAACAATTTTAACAAATATAAACTTATTAGTATTTCAATGGGAAGTGTGGACCTGCTTTCGGCTGATGAGATAGGATTGTTGTTGCTGCTGCTGTTGTTGTGTGTTTTCAAGTCATTTCAGACTTAGGTTGACCCTGAGCAAGGGCTGGGTAAATGACCTTGGAGGGCCGTATCCAGCCCCTGGGCCTTAGTTTGAGGACCCCTGACCTAAACGGATGGCCCTTGGGGGTTTTGAACTGGATTGTATGAGTCTACACTGTCATATAATCCAGTTCAAAGCAGATAATTTGGATTTTTTATGGCAGTGTAGAAGGGGCCTCAGTAACATTACACCTAAACCAGAAAGTGTGTAGCCAAGTTTGTTTGGATTATTTTTTTTGGGGGGGGGGGCACATAACACCAAAAAGTATGGCCCACATTAGTAGCAAAAATGTAGGATATCTGACTGAAAGCAAAACACAGCTCAAATGTGAATCCAGTGACGCAGTCCTGTTTTCCTCCCTTAACACTACTTCCTCAATTTTCAATTTTACTTCTCGCCTTAAAAGACCCTTCTGCTATATGAGTTAAGAGATATGGGCCCCTTCTTCTATGCCGCCAGATAATCCAGTTTATCAAATCAGATATTCCACATTATTTTATTTGAACTAGGTTATTTTAGGTGGGATCTACACTGACCTATATCCCAGGATCTTATTCCAGATTATCTGGCAGTGTAAATTTATGTAATCCAGTTCAAAACAGATAATCTGGGATCAAATTCTGGGATATAGGACTGTGTAGATCAGGGGTCCTCAAACCTTTTAAACAGAGGGCTGGGTCACAGTCCCTCAAACTGTTGGAGGGCTGGATTATAATTTGAAAAAAGCATGAATGGAATCCTATGGACACTGCACATATCTTATTTGTAATGCAAAAAAAACCCGCACACTTAAAAACAATAAATAATTAAAATGAAGAACAATTTTAACAAATATAAACTTATTAGTATTTCAATGGAAAGTGTGGGTCTCCTTTTGGCTGATGAGATAAGATTGGTGTTCTTGTGTGTTTTCAAGTCATTTCAGATTTAGGTTGACCCTGAGCGAGGGCCGGGTAAATGACCTTGGACGGCCGTATCTGGCCCCTGGGCCTTAGTTTGAGGACCCCTAGTGTAGATCCATCTGGAGGGCACTTACAGACATGCCAAAAACCCACACGAAAAAATAACCCAGTTCTGCACAGATTCTAGACCCCATCTCCAACCCAAACAGTTGGTTAGCATAAGAGAGGTAGAGGCTGAGGGCATTAGGTGCAGGAGATTTCACTCATAGCTGCTCAGGGATCTCGGGAGAGCCCTAGATAGCCATGTGTGACTGCTTTGACCTGCTAAGCAAGGAGACATGGTAGCCTGCCACATCCTCATGCACGGGAAGACAGAGGAGAGCCGGAGGGAGGAGGGAGCAAACTTGTTTTCTGCTTCCTTGGAGATTAGGACGTGGAACAATGGCTTCAAACTACAAGAGAGGAGATTCCATCTGAACATGAGGAAGAACTTCCTGACTGTGAGAGCCGTTCAGCAGTGGAACTCTCTGCCCCGGAGTGTGGTGGAGGCTCCTTCTTTGGAAGCTTTTAAACAGGGGCTTGGATGGCCATCTGTCAGGGGTGATTTGAATGCAATATTCCTGCTTCTTGGCAGGGGGTTGGATTGGATGGCCCATGAGGTCTCTTCCAACTCTTTGATTCTATGATTCTAGGAAGGAGCCCAAAGGGCTGCATCCGGCCCACAGGCCTGGTTTGGTCCTGAGCTAACACAACACAGTTGGAGACACTTTCTCTTCTATGTTAAATATTTTGGATTATGGTTCCCATCAGCTACAAGCAACATGGACAGTGTTATCGGAAGAATGGAGATAAGATCTATGATATATTGATAGCTCATCTTGCAGTTGGAGTCACCATATTTAAAAATAACCAGAGGTCTTGTATTATTATTAACCTGAGTCGCCTTCAGATGTCTAGCGCCGCATCGGACAGGTAACAGTAGGAGACTCCATATTAGTTCAGACCCCTCTTTCAGATGATGTTAAGAATGCAGATTAGCGCTTTGGTGTTTATTTATTTACTAGTGTATATACCAGGCATTGCCTGGGTGTCAGAGGACCCACTGCCCTCTGCGTTCATTCCTTTTCTCTCTTTCTTTCCTCAACCCACAATACATTTTCACCTTTCTTTCGCTCCCTCCATTCTCCTTTCTTTTCTTTTCTTTCCTTCCTTCCTTCTTCCTTTCCTCTCATACTCAAGTTAAATTTCCTTCCTAGTGACATCACAGAGAGCAACTTCACCTAGCAACTTACAATCCAGTGACATCATACTTCACCTAGCAACAGCCTTTGTGGTACAGATAGAACAGACAAACATACTTTTATACAGTAGAGTCTCACTTAGCCAACATAAACAGGCTGGCAGAATGTCAGATAAACAAAAATGTCGGATAATATGGAGTCTCCTACTGTTACCTGTCCGACGCGGCGCTAGACATCTAGAATACTAACAACGGGGACTCAAAGGGTTAGGGCAAGGCAATATCTCGGGGCTAGAGCAGCTCACCAGGAAGTGCCCGGATGTGGAAGAGAAGTGTGGAAATCAAAGGGAAGGAGGGAGGACACTTTCGTTTCTGGTCCTTTTCCCCCTTTCCTGCCTCTTCCTCCTCCTTGTCTTGCCTTTTTCACTTACTGGGAATGAAGAAAGAGTTGGGGAGCGCTCCTTTAATTGAAGGGAAAATGCTTGAGGAAAAGGGGGTCATCGGTTAAGAGTGTTGGATAGGTGAAGGTCAGATAAGCAAGACTTTACTGTACCATTGGAAGGAAGGCCCAAATAAGGTTGGCATCATAGTTAGAGAGTTTTTAAAATCCTTTATCCTTTTGTCTATATTCTGGATAAAATGTCCACTATTGACATCCGGACATGCGAGTTCTTTTCCTGATTGGGAGCATATGTGGAGGGCTGAACAATCCCTGTTCTGCAATCTACACATTGATCCCAAAATGTTTTATTTGTGTACCTTTGCTGATTTGGCAACCTGATAATAGGCTGTGATCAAAGTTTAAGTTTCTCTTCACTTTCAGTCTTGCTTTATTTTTTAATCTAGTGGACAGAGAATGTTCCTTGCAAAGTTCTGGCCCTTTTTGGTTTCTTGGGTCCCTTCTACACTGCCATATAAAATCCGCATTAGCTGCTTTGAACTGAATTGTATGGCAGTGTAGACTCAGGCAAACAATTTCAAATCAGATAATGTGGGTTATCCACTTTGATAATCTGGATTATATGGCAGTGCAGGAGAAGCCTTGGAGAGATGGTCCATAGGATCCACCAAGTGGGCCAGTATGGACCTTGGCTATTCTGTGGAGTGTGTGAAAACAGCAATGAATGCTCAAGTAATGGAAACAGACCACAGCTATTGTTCCAGAAGGTCCTTCCTTGGATATTTGATTTGCACCAAACCAAGTCAGCCCTGAAACAGGTGTAACACATTTATTTATTTATTTGGCCTGAGCTCTTATAAAAGAAGGTGTGCTTTGCTAAAGAAAAAATAGCACTTTTCTCAATGTTTAGGCATCACTACTAGAATCTTTGGGTACTTTCCAAAGTACCCAAAGTGCCCCATGCATTTCATAGATTAATCAAAGGATACTCAGAGGCTGTTTTGCCACTCCCCCCCCCCCTGAAATATAGTGTACTGTACTAGCATTAATTGGCAGTATCCTGTTGAAGTAGAGCTGACCCTGATTAGATTGTTCACAGATTCAATTAAAATGTTCTCTTTAGGAAAATATAGTCTCCAGCATGACACTATGGTCAACTGCTCCCAGTCACACTACAGGACCTAGGGATTCCTATTGTGAAAACCTCTCTAGGAGTTTCTAGATCCTCCAGTGCAAGATAACAATCTTACCCATTCCCTCCTGTCTTTCCCCGTCCTCTGGGATGACCAGGCATTTCATGTCCTTTCTGCGCCTTTCCCGTCTTCTTCCCACTTTCTCCAGTTTGGTATCAGGTAACACCTGACTTCTGAAGACGTTCGTGTCCATGCGCTTAGGAAATGGAGCACCATGGAGTCCCCCCAAAAGTGCTCTTATATCATGTGATGGCCTCCATGGGACTCCCACAGAGATCCGTTTCCTAAGTGCATGAAAACAGAGCCTGAAGACAGTCTGAGGAAATCAATAGTGTTATGCTGGAGGACCTAGACATTCCTAGAGAGGTGTTTTCTTGACTAAAAAAGTAACAATTCAAAGTCTTCTGGGATGACCAGGCATCCCATGTCTTTTTTGTGCCTTTCCTTTCTTCTTCCCGCTTTCTCTCACTTTCTCTAGTTTGGTATCAGGTAACACCTGACTCCTGAAGACGGTCATATCCATGCGCTTAGGAAATGGACCACCATGGAGTCCCACCAGAAGTTCTCTTCCATCATGTAATGGCCTCTGTGGGACTCCCACAGAGGTCTGTTTTCTAAGCACATGAAAACGGAGCCTGAGGACAGTCTGAAGAAGTCCATAGTATTATGCTGGAAGACTCGGGCATTTCTGTTGTTGTTCATTCATTTAGTCGCTTCCGACTCTTCGTGACCTCATGGACCATCCCACGTCAGAGCTCTCTGTCAGCTGTCACCTCCCCCAGCTCCTTCAGAGTCAAGCCAGTCACTTCAAGGATACCATCCATCCATCTTGCCCTTGGTTGGTCCCTCTTCCTTTTTCCTTCAATTTTTCCCAGCATCATCGTCTTCTCTAAGCTTCCCTTTCTTCTCATGATGTGGTCAAAGAACTTCATCTTTGCCTTACTATCCTTCCCTCCAGTGAGCAGTAGGGCTTTATTTCCTGAAGTATGGACGGGTTGGATCTTCTCGAGAAGATTCTTCTCAAGAAGGGCATTCCTAGAGAGGTGTTTTCTTGACTAAAAAAAGTAACAATTTCTTTATTCAAAGTTTTTCACTTTCACTGAGGTTCTGTGCTCCTAGCCCCAGTGAATGAAAAGGCCTGACTATACTGTATTCCAGAATTGGGACTGCCATTAAATTTATGAGTGCCAGCTCAATGGGTACAACTCAGCCTTTCTTACGGCCATACTGGCTGTTGAATTCTGGAAGCTGTAGTCCAAAACCAGGAAATTTCCAAGCAGCCCAAGCTGGATGGTACCACTAATCATCCAGTAGCTCTACTTTTCCAATATAATGCTGTTGGGCAACAACGGTTATGTGGAAAATTGATACGTGGCTTAATTTGAATAAGAGAGAATGAGTATCTAGGCATGCTGCTGACCTCTTTGACCTATGCTTCTTCCCAAGTTAATGAGATATCTAGTGTTCTGTCCCCTGTTCACTCATATGGATTTATGGTACTCCCCCAACTTATAAACTGAAAATAAAGCAAATATATTCTCAGTTAATAATTGCCTTGCTTAATGAAGTAATTACATGAATATTAGCACAGTATTAAAACACTATTGATATTTATATTTTAACAAGCCTATCTTTTTACTGAAATAAGTTTTTATCTGTATCCTCTAATTTTGCAAGTTGCTTTGTGTCCCTCAACTGAGGAAAATGTGCACAAAATAAAAGAAAAGATGATAATAATCATAGTCAAACTTGACAGTATGAAACTTTGTATGTGCTCGGAAACATCCCTTCTATTTTTATTTCAAGACTAAGAGTCAACATCTAATTTAGAAGTTGCTATCTTCAGCCTTCCATGGTTGATCTGTTTATTACTTGTTCTACTATTATTTGTATTAGCATTGATTACTCACAATCCGAAAAAAAGCCAAGGCATGGTTCACCTGAGTTTAAAATAATCCCCAATATTTAACAAATTTATTACAGCTTGAGCTCTTTTAGATGAACAATAATAGAATCATAGAATCAAAGAGTTGGAAGAGACCTCATGGGCCATCCAGTCCAACCCCCTGCCAAGAAGCAGGAAAATTGCATTCAAATCACCCCTGGCAGATGGCCATCCAGCCTCTGTTTAAAAGCTTCCAAAGAAGGAGCCTCCAACACGCTCCGGGGCAGAGAGTTCCACTGCTGAACAGCTCTCACAGTCAGGAAGATCTTCCTCATGTTCAGATGGAATCTCCTCTCTTGTAGTTTGAAGCCATTGTTCCGCGTCCTAGTTTCCAGGGAAGCAGAAAACAAGCTGGCTCCCTCCTCCCTGTGGCTTCCTCTCACATATTTATACATGGTTATCATATCTCCTCTCAGCCTTCTCTTCTTTAGGCTAAACATGCCCAGCTCCTTAAGCCGCTCCTCATAGGGCTTGTTCTCCAGACCCTTGATCATTTTAGTCGCCCTCCTCTGGACACATTCCAGCTTGTCAATATCTCTCTTGAATAGTGGTGCCCAGAATTGGACACAATATTCCAGGTGTGGTCTAACCAAAGCAGAATAGAGGGGTAGCATTACTTCCCTAGATCTAGACACTATGCTCCTATTGATGCAGGCCAAAATCCCATTGGCTTTTTTTGCCACCACATCACATTGTTGGCTCATGTTTAACTTGTCCACAAGGACTCCAATCAATTTCCTCAGATGTATGCAGTCCAATGTTTGGTGTGTGCTGGTTATTGCAAGTCTCACAAAGAATTTTACACTGCTTTGAATCTGATCTGATAAAGCAAAGCTCTTTGTAGGGTCTTTAAGTCACTGTATTCCTATAGGAACATTAACGTTCATTCTGCCTTTATCCTTTACTAGGTAGCCATGTTAGTATGCTGCTGCAAAACTGCAAAAAAAATTGATGCACCTTTAATATTTATACATTTGTTAAAATGTGAGCTTTGTAGATGCACTGCCCATTCCACCAGAAATTGGCCAGTGGGATACCAATGGGTCTCAGCCACCTTCTAATACAATGGTTCCCAACCTGTGTGTCCCCAGTTGTTTTGGCCTCAACTCCCAGAAATCCCAACAGCTGGTAAACTGGCTGGGATTTCTGGGAGATGTAGGCCAAATCAACTGGGGATCAACAGGTTGAGAATCACTGTTCTAATGAGTCTAGTGAGAACTCTTCAAACCATGGAAACATCACAGCAGGGGTAAAGTTACAGGTGAGGGAGAGACATATTTGCTAACTTGCAACCTAAAGTAGAACAGAAAAAGTACTCACCCCAAAAACAGGCAAGAAAAAAAAGAACCATCACAATATCTCTGATTCTCCTTTCTGGACATCTCCATCCAAAGGAAAGAGTAGAAGAAGCCATTGTTCGTCAGTACCCGATGAGGTGATAGCAGCTTCTTTGCTCTGTTGGAGTGCTCACGGCTTAGATACTTGGGCTACAGCTTGTTCTGATGGGACACGTATATAGTTCATTGCCACGGGCAAAGGTTGAGAGACAAAATGCTGGGAAGGGGCTGGTGGAAACTAAGAGGGAGGAGGCTTGTCCTACTTAGTTTGGCTATCTCCCAGCACTGCTGTTTTTCTACATTTGAGATATTGTGAAATAACTTTCAGTTCCCCAGAAATAGATGGCTTTGTACCATGACATAAAGGGTTAACCCTAAGGTCACTGCCCATGAATTTTGCAGATACCATTATGGTTTCATGAGACTTAAGATTCAACCCGTGAGTTGATCATCAATCTGAAAGGTCACATCTGAAATACTGGAAAATATAACAAGAATGTTTCAGAGCACATGTGAGAAGTACCTGTGCTACTTGAGCAAATGGTCCACAAGATATTCTAAAAGAGACTGGCATGTAGAGACTACTGTCTTCTTTTTGTTTTCATTTCATACAAGGATTATTTTTATTTTTTATTTTTTGCAATGGTACAAAAATAAACCAATTTTCTATAACAATTTCTCCCTACTTTAATTAAACCAGAAAATTACCAAAATTGGATATTCAAATAAAGAAGGGAGCATACCTGATTTTTGTCTTTCATTTTGGAAAATGTACTCATTTTCACATCTATTTGCCACAATGCTTCCGTTCAATATTGGTCACTTATTGAATAACTGGGGAATACATTAGAAACAAAATTACTTTAAGCCAGTAAATGTTGTCATTTTTGAAGCGGCTGATCAAACGTTTGGGAAGACAGAGGCATCTGTTTGCAGAAGCAAATAGCAAAGCTAACTTTCAACCATATACAAACATGACTGAGAAAATTGCCCAACTCTTGATTCTTCCAACTGTCACATAAAAGGCCGTGCGCAAAGGCTTTGGCAAATGTCAACTTTATTTTGTCGGTTTCATACAGTCATTTCAGGGGTTACTATGCAAGGCATCATTGAAAGTAATACACAAACCTTTTTTCAGTGCAAACGCAGATCCAGACTGAGAAATCTCAGCCAAAATGCTGAACCATGTTACAAATCAGAGTTTCAAAGTGCCTCCGCTTTATATTTCTTGGAGTGAAAGGCGAACGCACTGCTGAGTTTAGAAGATGGATCACTTCTTATTATTAACTCCATTTCCCCCAAAACCAGGACTCCAGGTAGTTTAGTGATTAAAATAAATACAACACTATTGGAGTATGCAAGAAATCAGTTAGTGTGTGTGTCAACTGTAAAATAAGATGCGCAAAGCTGATTGTTTGAGCTTCATGCGGGGAGATGGCTGAGCCTGGGACTTTTGGTTACTGTTACATTTTTCAGGCTCGAGCTATGCAGGTGCTGAGAGAGAAGCAGAGTGAAGCAGAGAGAAACAGAGTTTGAAGTGTGCTCTTGCTTCATGAGCTGCTAAAGGAGTTTTTCTACATGGACAAAGAAAGACCATTTTAAATCTATCATAAAAGGACATTATGTGAGTTGATTCAACTAACCACATTGTATATATGTTGTTCTGAACTACGAAGAATAAACTACATGTTCTTTATTGTTCATCTGTGTGGCATATTTTCTTTCTCTGCCAAGGCAGTGTGTGGGCTGATCAAATGTGAACTACATGTGATTTATTTTTACATTACGCCACAAACACAGTTCAAACATATCCCTAAAATGATATTAAAAGAGAAATAAACTGCACCTCCCCAGTACATTACCCAAAGAACAGGACAAATGAGAGCTCTGTCTTGCATAGAAACAAGCACACACTAATTTATAGGTAGAGATGTAAATTTAGACATGATTGCTACAAATACAATACACCTAGCTAGGTGTACACATGCATACAAATGCACAAACATATTACTTGTTGATGCTCTTTGCTCTTACTAATTGCTTTCAAGTACTGCACAAATATTAACATATCTTTCCATTGGTCTATAATACAACACTAAAGCCAAAAGAGGTGGAGAGGAAAGAAGTAACCCAGGAGTTTCACAATTGTTTTCACACATCTGAATATGCAGGAAACAGAGGAGGCAGAGAGGAGTTGGTTTCTCAACCAAACTAACCCTCCCTCTGCTACAAGTAGATATCACAGTGTCAGTTCGCATTTTCTGGATGAATCTTTTATAGTCTTCTGCTGAACTATGAGGGTAAACACACAGGCTACCAATTTGAATTAATGCTGTCATGTGAAACAGTAACGTTTGAAATGGTACTACTAGCTCATAGATTATATAAAGAATGGGAGTTGAAAGAGACCACAAGGGCCATCCCATCCAACCTCTATCACACAGAATCACACAACTCCTGACTGATGGTCATCCAGCTTCCCTTTAAAAACATCAAAGGAAGTAAACTCCACCACACTCCGAGATAGCATATTCCACTGCCAAGCAGTTCTTGCTCTCAAGAAGTTCTTCCTAATCACTAGGTGGAATCTTTTTTATCATTGTTTGGATCCATTGCTCTGTGTCCTAGTCTTTGGAGGAGCAGAAAACAAGCTTGTTCCATCTCCAATATGACATCTTTTCAATTATTTAAACATGGCTGTCATGCCCAATCTTAACACTCTTTTCTCCAACCTAAACACAACCAGCTCCCTGAGCTACTCATCATAATGCCTGGTTTCAATGTCTTTTACTGTTTTGATTGCCCTCTGGATGTGAAAGTGAGGAGAAGTTGAGGAGCCTTCTAATCAAGGTGAAAGAAGAAAGTGCAAAGGCTGGGTTGCAGTTAAACATAAAAAAACAAGATTCTGTCAACTGGACTGATTGATAACTGGCAAATAGAAGGAGAAAACGTGGAGGCAGAGACACTTAGTATTTGTAGGCACAAAGATTATTGCAGACGCAGACTGCAGCCAGGAAATCAAAATACATTTACTTCTTGGGAGAAGACCAATGACCAATCTCGATAAAATAGTGAAGAGTAGAGACATCACACTGGCAACAAAGATCTGACATGTTAAAGCAACGGTATTCCCCATAGTAACCTATGGATGTGAGAGTTGGACCATAAGGAAGGCTGAGCAAAGAAAGATAGATGCTTTTGAACTGTGGTGTTGGAGGAAAATTCTGAGTGTGCCTTGGACCACAAGAAGATCCAACCAGTCCATACTCCAGGAAATAAAGCCCAACTATTCATTGGAGGGAAGGATATTAGAGGCAAAAATGAAGTACTTTGGCCACATCATGAGGAGACAGGAAAGCTTAGTGAAGACATTGATGCTGGGGAAAATGGAAGCAAAAAGGAAGAGGGGCCGACCAAGGGCAAAATAGATGGATGATATCCTTGAAGTGACTGGCTTGACTATGAAGGAGCTAGGGATGTTGACTGCTGACAGGGACCTCTGGCGTGGGCTGGTCCATGAGGTCACAAAGAGTCGGAAGCAACTGAATGAATAAACAACATCAACTGGATGTTTTTCAACTTGTCGATACTCTTCTTGAATTGTTGGACCCAGATCTGCACTCATAATGCTCAAGATGAATTCTGATCCATACAGAATAGAGTGATAATTATGACTTACCTCAATCTAGTCAATATATTCTTATTGAGGCAGTCTAGAATTACATTAACCTTTTTAGCTGCCCCATTACACTGTTGATGCATATTCAGATTGTGGTCTATTAATGTGTGCATTTGGGCTGCCTCTTTCGGAATGTGATTGGAAGTCAGTGTCTGTTGTCTATTAAGGATTTTGGGAACGAATCTCGTGAATCTGCCATATTTTTGTCACATACATATATTCCGTGACATGTCTTCTAATCTTTTGAAAATGCCTAAATTTGCGATGATACTTCCTATAATAGTAGATTATGATGAGGCTGCAGTTCTGTAGGGTTTGTTGTGCCTTCTTTCGCCACAGCCTAATCCTGGATCTATGTTGCATTCAGCAAGTTCTCTACCAAACAGGAAATCGGCTTCGAACTTTCAGATCCTGTGACAGAACATTGTGCAAATGTGAGTTGGAAATGCTGCAAAATTAATGGAATGAAAGACTGAGAGATTTATATCAATGGAGAAACATAGTTATTGAATAATGTCCCATTTATACATAACAGAATATTGATTTTTGGCTTTTCTAAACTAGGAGAGAGAATTATAGACATATTTTCCCTGGAGAATGTTTGTAGGAAGTGTGTTTGTCTGAGTGAGATTTTCAACTTGCTGAATCTACTGCCTAAAACTTTAGCACGATCCCGAAGCTTTGGCATAGTGTAGTCGGTAGGACCAAATCTAATCCAGACTGATCCACTGTCCACATGGGCCACTGTTGCCATCGCCTCCTCCTTCTTGAGTCTCTCCTTCTTCCTGGCCATATGGGTACTTCTGATGTAGGATTGAGCACCCACAATGACCGGAAGTTCTCATGTAATTCTGCAGCTGTCTGGAAGGGGCAACAGCAAGTCAGATGATATGGTGATTGTCCAGTGGAGTTGATGTGGTCTTGGCTTGGTTGGACCAGTCGGGCTCTGGTCCACCACCACTGCAGTTCTGGTCCAGTTGGATAGCTTATGCAATTTCATTTTGTTGTTGGACGGAAAAGGCCTGTACCTATTTTGTTGTTGTATGCAAAAGAACTACCTGATATCCCACATTCTATGTTTGAAACTAATCTTGGACCTTATTCTTGCAAAGTTATGTCCTGTAACAGTCAGCTGCAATCTTTCACTTTAGGAAGAATCCAACCCTCTTATCCACAGATTCAATACCCACAGCTACATTTATCCACACTCCAAAAATATCCCTCCCTATATCTGAAAATGTTTGCAGTTCTTCATTGCATTTCTATGGTATACTTTTGGTCAAAATATAGGATTCCACAGTTTAAGGTTTTCACAGGGAGGTTTTAGGACCTATCCCCATGGATACAAAAGTTATACTGTTATCATCAATATAGAGGAAACAACTGGATATTTCACCCAGTTGTAGCAACTAGCTCTTTGAAGACAATTTATAATGGAAGTTAATCTAACCTCATTTGCACTTCTCAGCCCAACAAGTGTTGTTTTAAGGAGTTACAAATATTTTCACAGAACAGGAGCAGGTGAAAAATATCTTTGGAGAAAGGGCTGGCTTCCCTCTTATTATAGTAAGCAACTCTGGAATTATTGTATTATGAAGAACACAGAGTACAGTCTCCATAGGGAAGAGTGTTTTTTAACGGTATTCTCTAAAGCCCAACTGGGAAAATTAGTAACAAAAACATCCTATGCTGACAAAAGGAGGACATAGTAATGTACAGAGGATATTTGAGTACATAAATAAAGTGAGATTATTTAGAAAGAGAGGCCCCACACAAGCCAAGGGTTTTTTTGTTAGTCCCGAACTGCGACCATCCATCCAGGAATGATCTGGTAAAGCAGTGTTTCTCAACCTGGGGGTCGGGACCCCTGGGGAGTTGCAAGGGGGTGTCAGAGGGGTCACCAAAGACCATCAGAAAACACAGCATTTTCTGTTGGTCATGGGATTCTATATGGGAGGTTTGGCCCAATTCTATCATTGGAGAGGCTCAGAATGTTAATTGATTGTAGGTGAATTATTAATCTCAACTACTACAACTCCCAAATCTCAAGTCTATTTTCCCCAAACTCCACCAGTGTTCACATTTGGGCATATTGCAGATTCGTGCCAAGTTTGGTCCAGATCCATCATTGTTTCAGTCCATGGTACTCTCTGGATGTAGGTGAACTACTACTCCAAAACTCAAGGTCAATGCCCACCAAACACAATGTTCACAACGGGGAGGGGGGAGCCAGGGGCGGCTCATCCATTACTCAAAGTAAGCGGTCGCAGTACACTTTTTTTGCTAGGGGCACCTCTGTAAATGCCCCTTGACCACCCCCTCGGCTCACAACAGCCCTAGCAGTCCGGGGGAAGCCTCAGCAACCTATTACGCAAAGTAAGCATTTGCAGTATAGTTGATTGTGCCCAGGGACAGTCTTGAGGCGCTCTTGGGGAAAAATAGACCTTGTTTTTTTAAAAAAAAAAATATTAGTAAATTTTCTATAAACAGCACTAAAAACAGGGAAGGAGTGGGGAGGGGGAAAAGAAGGGTAGTGAGAGGGGAGGGGAGGGGGTTTGGAAAAGGTTGTAGGAAGGGGGGTGGGGTGGGGGGGGTATGTCTTCTTCCGTTCCTCTTCTGTGTGGGGTTCTCTGTTTGTTTTCTTCTGAACTCCACCAATGATGGAATTGAACCAAATATGGCACACAGGACTCCCACGACGAACAGAAAATATATATCAGTAATTGGTTGGGGGGCACCAAAATACTGTTTGCTTATCATTGAAAATTACCTAGGGCCACCTGTGGGGAGAGCAGGCATGCACATGGCACCAAACCCTTCCAGTATTTTCTGTTGGTCGTGGGAGTTCTGTGTACCAACTTTGGTTCAATTTCACCATTGGTGGAGTTCAGAATGCTTTTTGATTGTAGGTGAACTATACATCCCAGTAACTACAACTTGCATATGTCAAGGTCTATTTTCCCCCAAGAGCGCCTCAAGAGTGCCCCTGGGCACAATCAACTATACTGCAAATGCTTACAAAAAACTGAATTATATGTATGCATATGATTTCAAAGAAAATATAATTAAGATGTTTCACCAATGGCATATGACTCTATAAATGACAACAACTATAAATGACAACAACTACAACTTCCAAATGACAATATCAACCCCCCCCCCCCCCCGCCCCCTCAATCCCACCAGTATTCAAATTTGGGCCTATCAGGTATTTTTGCCAAATTTGGACTGGTGAATGAAAATGCATCCTGCATATCAGATATTTACATTACGATTCATAACTGTAGCAAAATTAAAGTTGTGAAGTAGCAACAAGAATCATTTTATGGTTGGGGGTCACCTGAACATGAGGAACTGTATTAAGGGGTTGAGGCATTAGGAAGGTTGAGAACCACTGCGCTAGGATAGTTTCAGCAAGCAACTTGCAAGAATTCTCAAAGGATCAACTACAGCCATGCTAACAGGGATTAGGGAAAGGGCAGAGCTTCTCAACACCTTCTTTGCCTCAGTCTTTTCCCAAAAGGAGATTGGTGTTTAACCTGACTAATACGGAGGAAATGAGGTATTAGGGGAAATGCAACCCAAAATAGGTAATGGAGCAATCAAGGAATACTTTGCTACTCTAAATGAATTCAAGTCTCCAGTGCCAGATGAACTACATCCAAGAATATTGAAAGAACTAGCAGACATAATTTCAGAACCACTGGCAATAATTTTTAAGAATTCTTGGAGAACAGGAGAAGTCCTAGCAGACTGGAGGAGGGCAAATATTGTCCCTATCTTCAAAAAGGGAAAAAGTGGACCCAAACAATCATCATCCCGTCAGCCTGGCATCAATAGCAGGAAAGATTCTGGAGCAGATCATTAAGGAGGCAGTATGCAATCCTTAGAAAGGAATGCTGTGTCCAAACCCAAAGGGTGCTCACCAATGGTTCCACTTCATCCTGGACAGAAGTGACTAGTGGAGTGCTGCAGGTTTTGGTCCTGGGCCCAGTACTGTTCTCAGTATAGGGCCCAATACTGTTACTCAATACATTTGAGTGAAGATTTAGAGGGCATGCTTATCAAGTTTGCAGATGACATCAAATTGGGAAGGATAACTAATATTCCAGAGGACAGGATTAGAATTCAAAATAACCTTAATAGATTAGAAAGCTGATTGGCCAAAATTAGTAAAATGAATTTCAACAAGGACAAATGTAAGATACTACACTTGGTCAGAAGAAAATGAAAAGCATGATATAGGATGGGTTTTGCCTGGCTCGACAACAGTCTATGTGAGAAAGTTCTTGGAGTCTTTGTAATCAACAAGTTGAACATAAGCCAACAATATGATGCAGCAGCTAAAAAAGCCAATGGGATTTTGGGTTGTATCCAAAGGAGTACAGTGTTTAAATCAATGGAAGTAATAGTGTCTCTCTGTTCTGCTTTAGTTAGACCTCATCTGGATTTCTGGGCACCATAGTATAAAAGAGACATTGACAAGCGGGAAGATGTTCATAAGATGGCAACTAAAATAATCAAAGTTCTGGAGACCATGCCCTATGAGGAGTGCCTTAAAGATCTGGGCATGTATAGCTTGCAGAAGAGAAGGCTGAATGGGGCATGATAACCGTGCATAAATATGTGAAAGGGTGTCATAAGGAAGAGGGAACAGGCTTGTTTTCTGCTGCCCTGAAACCTATTACTCAGAGCAATGGGTTCAAATTAAAGGAGAGGAGATTCCATCTGAACATTAGGAAGAACTTCCTGACTGTAAGAACTGTCTAGCATTGGAACTCTCTGCCTCTGAGGTGGTGGAAGCTCTTCTTTGGAAGCTTTTAAACACAGGCTGGATGACCATCTGTCAGGGGTACATTGATTGTGGTTTTTCTGCATGGCAGGGGGTTGGACTAGATGGCCCATGTGGTCTCTTCCAACTCTATTATTCTATGATTAGTCTACAAATCTATGTCTACACGGCTATTAAATCCAGAGCCAGTACAGAGCATACAGCCAGATACATATCCCCCCAAACCCATTACAGTGGTGGGTTGGAGTCTTTACAGTCCAACTGAATTGCCACATCACCTCCCATATCACCATTGCCATTCCCAGCTTGCCGCAGAGCTCAATGTCAGCTCCTAGCCATCATGGGAACCCTGTCCTGCTATCAGCGAAGGTATCTGAATGATCTCCCCAACTTCTTCCTGGACGGATAAACAACTTTGTTGATGTCAGAACTAAATGCCAAAAAGGACACTGGCAAGGTCCATACTCTTTTCCCTGGGCTGATGAGGGTGATGATGGCAGTGTTCCTTGAGAAAAGTGGACTAATCCAAATTACACCCAGTCCATCTGCCCACACTACTAAAAACCTATGGGATGCTCTGAAGTTTCAAGCAAACCCATTTTTTTCACGCAAAACCATTATTTCACATCATTTTGTGCAAAACATGCAAATTGGTCTTTCTGGGAAGATCTAGTTTTGCTGAATCATTGAGATTTCTCTGAATCTTTCTTGTTGCACTGCCCTTAACATTTCCTGTTAATATGGCAAGATTGTGCAAATGGTCTTTATTCGCCACAAAATGAGGAGGTGCTTCACAAACAAAGCCTACTGTATTTTAAATTTAATGACCTGTACCATAAACTAGCTAGACAGGCATGGTAAAATAAAGATGCTTAATTCATTTTCTGGGCAAGTATCTGTCCAGAAGGAATCCTAGGGTTTATGGCTTGGTGCACCCAAGTACAAATCCCCAAATATCATTAAATAGAGCTACAGCAGTTGCAGTAGTGAAAATTGCTAAAATTGTATTTTGTTGTTGTTGTTTAATCATTCAGTTGCTTCCAACTCTTCGTGACCTCATGGACCATACCACTCCAGAGCTCCCTGTCAGCTGTGGCCGCCCTCAGTTCCTTCAAAGTCAAGCCAGTCACTTCAAGGATACCATCCATCCATCTTGCCCTTGGTCGGCCCCTCTTCCTTTTTCATTCCATTTTTCATCTTTTGGGATAATTGTTTATTGGCCAAGGTATAAAAGTGGCTTAGAACTGTTGTTCAGGGTTGTCAGAATTGTTTTGCGGCAGGAAATCTCTGGCTAGTATGGAATAAATGCCTGTACTTTTCCTTTTCATGACAAAGTCTCTTTTGTGTCTGTTGGGAAAACTCAGTACTCTTTCAGCATGACCCACAAACCATGGTCAGAACTAGTCCAGTCACTGTGACAAATTCTCTAGGATAGTCTACTTCAGATTTTTTTTTGAGGCTGATCTGAATCTAGATGTGAGAATAGTCTGGACATTAGGGTTGTAGTTTCTTCATGTCAATAAATGAACTGACCTCTGTCTCAATCTCCCTTAAGATTTGAATCAACTACTTTTTGTGTTTATATCTAGACATGCCCAGTGCAGTGAAGCCTGTGATCATGGATACATGATGGTTGCCAGGGAAGGTGAACCATTTTGTTGTTATAATTGCTCCCCTTGCCCCGAAGGAACTATCTCTAGTAGCACAGGTCAGTGTGCTTGTGTGTATGTGTGTATGCATACACATTACATATACACATATACACATATTATGTACATATATCCATGCTAGCAAGGGAATCTGAAAGTTGTAAGTGGACAAAATTTCCAAGGTCTGGTATTTACCTAGTGGCATTGACATTTCCTCCTGCTGATAGTGATTCACTATTTCATGTCTGTGAAGTTAATAGTGTTATGTCTTAAACATTGCAATTAGTTTACTTTATTTGTTCCTTTTAGATATGGATTATTGCAACGACTATCCAGCTGACCACTATCCCAGTAAATTGAGAGAAGAATGCATCCCAAAAGTAATAACTTTTATTTGGACAAGCTTTCTCTTCATTTGCTCTTCTGCTTTTCTTCATGACTGTTGGGATTTGGAGGATTCTTATCCAATACCAAAACACTCCAATTGTCAAAGCCAACAATAGGGAAGTGAGCCATATTCTTCTAACTTCTCTCATGCTCTGCTCTCTGAGTTCCTTCCTATTCATTGGACATCCAGAAAGGTCTCTTGCCTCCTCCAACAAACTGTTTTTGGCATTGTTTTGCTGTTGCTATTGAATGTGTATTGGCAAAAACCATCACTGTTGTTCTGGCTTTCCTGGCCACAAAGCCAGAAAGCAAGATGAGGGGACGGATGGATAAATGGCCGTCAGTCTTCACTGTCCTTTTCTGCTTTCTTTCACAAGTTTGCATCATTTTTGTTTGGCTGGGAAACTCCCCTCCATTTCCAGAACCTGGCATGCATTCACAGAGTGGAAAAATCATTGTACAATGCAATGAATGCATTGTGCATTGTGCAATGCAACTGTCGTGTTTTATGTCGTACTGACATATATAGGTCTTTTAGCTCTCACAAGCTTTATTGTGGCCTTTTTTTCTCGAAAACTTCCCAAAAGTTTTAATGAGGCCAAAATTATGACTTTCAGCATGGTATTTATTTATTTTTTGCAGTGTGTGAGTTTCTTTTGTACCAACCTACCTAAGCAGTAAAGGGTTACACATGATAGCTATGGAGATCTTCTCTATCTTAGCATCCACTGCTGGGTTACTGAGTTTGCTCTTTCTTCCCATATGCTACATTATAATAACTGAAGCCCTTGCTGAACACAAAGGAACAGCTAATAATATGGAAAACAAGGGGCCAGGAAATAATAAGGGTAACAAAATTGCTCCCATTTGTTCTCCAGTACAAGTTTCACAGATGGCACAGAAATCATAGACCTGTATTGAAAAGTTTATATTGAAAATAAGAACAAAGTGAGAGTTCAGAAGCAGCTTTTTATTGTTTTTTCCCCAAACCTTATTCTAAATGTATGTACTTCTCCCCATGTCCCACTATACATGTTACAAATTGGTTAGAATGTCACCAGTTCTTCTTCAAGTTATTGTGTATGTGTGTATATGTGTGTGTGTGTGTGTGTGTGTGTGTGTGTGTATGGCTTGTTTGATAAAAAAATGGTTCAAAACTCATTTCGGATGCAGAGAGCACTGGTGGTTCAGATCTAAAGTTGATTCCGATTTTCACAGAAAAAAAGTTCAAAACTTTTCAGAACTTCCGAGACTGCCGAATCCTTCATTAATGGTTTTGATATCGAGCTCTTTGGGGGGGGGGGGGTGTTCCCCAGCGAAGGAGTCCCCCGAGGACCGCTCAAAAGGGCCCTTGAACCTTTGGTGAGGCCAGCGAAGCCAATCCCAAAATATTACAATTAATGCCTCATCAAAGTGGAAGAAGTTTCCAGCAACCGAAGTTTATTTGTGATTCAGCTGAAATCAGATGCATTGCAGGGATCATTCCACCACAAGCATAATTTTACAGAATTTTCAAGCATTTTTATAGTACACAGACAAAGGGAAACAGTTTCAAAACTCCCGCCCGCCCTCTGTCGGCCGGCTCTGTGCTGATTGGCTGGCCGCGGAACAGCTGGGAGGAGGCTTGGCAGCATGCCTCGCCTCCGGACAAATCAGCTGGCTCCGCTGCCTCTGGGAGGCCAATCAGTGCCTTCCTAGCGCCTCTGAAGATGGACCAATCGGCAGCTAGGAGGCGGGACGAAGCCTGACAAAGGCTGAGGAAATGACAAGCTTAAGGGCATCCGCCAGCTGGAATGCGAGGCTTTTGTCCTCACTGGCGGGGTGCCAGATAGGGGAACAATGAGTTTCCTGGTCTGTGATGGGATTTGGGGGAAATATGAAAAGGCTTTTTTGGTATCGGACCTCAAAGGGGGATCAACAATACCTGGGTGATTTGATCAATCTTTGTTTCCGAGTTTCTGTTGACCCCCTCCCCTCGCTGGTCTGCTCCGAGGGCCAGGGTTGGGGGGATCAACAGTATGGTCCATGCAAGTGAAACAATCAGGAAGGGTCTTGGGGAGAACAAAGGAGCTTCCTCCCCAAGGCAAGACAGTAATCTTCAGGTCACATCTTTTGTGGGGCAAAGGTCGGCAGGAAAGGCAGGGTGGGGAACATATTACATTTCATACAATATCTCCTTACACACATTTCATAAGGGGAAAACCCCATCCCCATCCCAGGAAAATTTATTACAATATTTGATCTTTATTATGGCACAAACTGGAGGCTTCATAAACTTTGAAAAGGATCCGCGGAAGCAGAGGCTGTCAGTATCTCAAGTCAGGCACCAATAGAGAGTTCGTGGTCATGGATATGATAAACAGTTCAGTTCATGAAGCAGAGAGTCAATAAGAAAAGGCAGAAGTCCAGTGATGGGCGCTGGGTTGGGTAGTAACAGAGTCCATTGCCCGGCCCTTGGCGAACTAGATCTTCCGAGCTGGGGCCGGGGTTCCCGCCTGGCCGCTTCTCCGGGTCTTCCTATGGGTGCCTACAGCAAGCCCCTGATGGCAGGGCCGAGCAGGAACGAGCGGTGGCAAGGGAAAGACAGGCTGCTTTCGCCGAGCCAGCAGAGTTTTGGCAATCAGCTGTTTGCTGTCTAATAATAATACTTTAAACAAAACGATTATTCCCCCGAGCGCAGGAGTCCAAAATAAGGAAAGCAAAATGGCAGTTAGTCTTAGAATTAACAGCAGAAAAAATACAAAATTAGAATGGCGTCGATCCGCCATATTGCTGTTTTAGTGGTTACTGGGGTCCAAAATGGCGGTTTCGGTATCCGCGATTTGGGCGAACACAGATCCGGGGTCCGGGGGGTGCCTGGAGGCACCTCCCCGCAGGCTCACGGTTCTCCGGAGCCTGGAAAAAGGTTTATTTTAGTGTTGTAGTCTGAGGCAAGGAAAGATACAAAAGTATCAAGCGGAGAGATTAAATGTTGCAAGTTTCAAGTACTTTTATTAGGGGAAGGTTACAATGTAGGGAGAAGGGAAAGCAAAGAAAGGCTGAGTGCAGTCTTATTATTGAGCTGCCTGCTGGGGCACATTTCATCAGTTTCTTCCAATTGTGACAACCAGGAACTGCAGAACTCCCCGCTGCAGTGCAGGCCAATCGTTGGCGGGGGCCCTCCGCCATCAGTTTCAAAATGTTATTTCCTATTTGATTGGGTGGGAAAGGAAACCAAAGGGAATCCATCCAGTCTGGGTTAAACTGCTTCTCTCACCCAAGGCTGACACGAGAGGGAAAGGAAATGAAGGGAATCCATCCAAACTGGGTTAAACCGCTTTTCTCGACCAAGACTGATGGGGGAGGGAAAGGAAATGAAGGGAATCCATCCAATCTGGGTTAAACTGCTTCTTTCACCCAAGACTGATACGGAAGGGAAAGGAAACAAAGGGAATCCATCCAAACTGGATTAAACTGCTTCTCTCGCCCAAGACTGACACGGGAGGGAAAGGAAACAAAGGGAATCCATCCAAACTGGGTTAAACTGCTTCTCTCACCCAAGAGTGGCGCGGGAGGGAAAAGAAACTGAAGGGAATCCATCCAAACTGGGTTAAACTGCTTCTCTTTCCTTTCTGGACTGAGACCTAAAATGGTTCACAACCTTAAATTCTATGAAATTAAAAAACTTACAAAATATACATATTCAAATAAAATGTAATAGTACAATTGTTGAAACAATTCAGTTAAACTCTCATTAAAATGAATAACTAACAAACCGTTACTGTAAATAAACATGACCCAACTATGCACATCTACAATTTGCTTTCATAATTTCTGTTCTATTCATCTCTCTAATCTTATTCTTTGTTATGTTCAATTTATTAAGAAACCAAAGCTCTTTTAGCTTATTTTCTCTGATGCTTCTTTGCCTATTAATGTGTATAAACACACACAAGTCGACAAACCCCCTCTAAACAAGTATTTCCAAGAAAGCCTTGTGATAGAATCTGTAGCAATAGATGATTAGCGGAACATAGTTCATTTGTTTTTTAATGTTTCTTTCCGGGACAATTTTTTAAAAATGCTTTACTTCCACTCTTGTGTGAGCTGTTATCATATGCAAAAAAATGATTTTTTGTTTATTAGAAAGTGCCTTAATAAAGCTTTTGCGCTATGTTTCAAAGACACTGGTGTCCCCTTGTGGCTGAATGCTATAGAATCCAGGGATGTGTAGTAGTGAGGCAGAGAAGGTGGATGACCTTGTAAAACTACAACTCCATAACATTTAGCCATGGACATTAAAGTAGTGTCAAACTGTATTAATTCTAGATGTGCCCATTGTTATCTCCAAATGGCAGCTAAATTGTTCAACTTGGTGGTAGCAAAGATTATTGAGTCCAGGCAAGGCCATGGACTCATCTTTTAGACTAGATCTACACTGCCCTATAGTCCCGTTTCAGAATTTGGATTAACTGTATTTAACTGGATTATATCCGTCTACCTTTCCCTATAATCCAAATTATTTAATCTACATTATGAAACTGGATTATAGGGTAGTTTAGATCCACTCATAGTTCATAGAAAACAGATAAAAATAGAAACATTCCTAATTGTGCAAGGAAGAATGTTACATTTCTATGATGTTCAAAGAATAAAAGAGCTAAATACATGTATCATTCATGGATGTGTAACAAGCTTTGTCAACAACAACAACAACAACAACAACAACAACAACAACAACCATTTATTTGTCCTATCTCCCCTCTCAGGACTCAAGACAGCTCACAACAAAAAATGACAGCCACTCGATGCCAAAATACATCATACATAAACCAAATAAATAATATGACACAGGTAAACAAGGTAATGCTTCTTAAGGCCCATTCAACCTCACTCCTCAGGATGTCTGGTTCTAATTCATTCACCACACCGTCAAAGCTGTCCTCGATATTGTTATCCTTCCTATACAGATCTTCTGTATAATCTCGCCACCTTCTCTTGATCTCTTCAGCTTCTGTTAGGTCCCTGCCATCTTTGTTTCTTATCATACCAATTTTTGCCTGAAATTTACCTCCAATGTTTCTAATTTTCTGGAAGAGGTCTCTTGTCCTTCCTATTCTGTTGTCTTCTTCCACTTCCATGCATTGCTTGTTTAAAAATAGTTCCTTGTCTCTTCTGGCTAACCTCTGGAATTGCGCATTTAACTGGGCATATCTCCCCTTATCCCTGTTTCCTTTTGCTTTCCTCCTTTCTTGGGCTACTTCCAGTGTCTCAGCAGACAACCATTTTGCCTTCTTGGTTTTCTTTTTCTTTGGGACGTACTTTGTTGCCGCCTCCTGAACAATGTCGCGGACTTCTGTCCATAGTTCTTCTGGGACTCTGTTTACTAAATCTAGCCCTTCAAATCTGTTTTTCACTTCCACTGTATATTCGCTAGGAATGTTAGTGAGATCATATCTAACTGGTCTGTGTATTTTCCCTGATCTCTTTAGTTTTATTCTAAATTGAGCAATAAGAAGTTCGTGATCTGAGCTACAGTCAGCCCCAGGTCTTGTTTTCACCGACTGGATGGATGTCCGCCACCTTTGGCTGCAAAGGATGTAGTCAATCTGATTTCGGTGCTGACCATCTGGTGAAGTCCATGTATAAAGCCGTCTTTTAGGTTGTTGGAAGAGAGTGTTTGTTATACACAGCGAGTTTTCCTGGCAAAATTCTATCAGCCTGCGTCCCGCTTCATTTTGTTCTCCCAGACCATGCTTGCCTGTGATCCCAGTTGTCATTTGACTTCCCACCTTGGCATTCCAGTCTCCTGTAATGAAAACAATGTCTCTTTTTGGTGTATTATCCAGTAGGTCCTGCAGATCCTCATAGAACTGATCTACTTCTGCTTCTTCAGCAGCTGTGGTTGGGGCATATATTTGGATCACTGTAATGTTGAAAGGCTTTCCTTGCACTCGAATTGAGATCATTCTGCTAACAACAAGGCAGCAGGAGATGACGGGATCCCAGCTGAACTGTTTAAAATCTTAAAAGATGATGCTGTCAAGGTGATGCATGCCATATGCCAGCAAATATGGAAAACACAAGAATGGCCATCAGACTGGAAAAAATCAACTTACATCCCCATACCAAAAAAGGGAAATGCGAAAGACTGCTCCAACTTCCGTACAGTGGCCCTTATTTCTCATGCCAGTAAGGTAATGCTCAAGATCCTGCAAGGAAGACTCCAGCAATACATGGAGCGAGAGTTGCCAGATGTTCAAGCTGGGTTTAGAAAAGGCAGAGGAACGAGAGACCAGATTGCCAATATCCGCTGGATAATGGAGAAAGGCAGGGAGTTTCAGAAAAACATCTACTTCTGCTTCATTGACTATTCTAAAGCCTTTGACTGTGTGGATCATAATAAATTGTGGCAAGTTCTTGGTGGGATGGGCATACCAAGCCACCTTGTCTCTCTCCTGAGGAATCTGTACAAGGACCAAGTCGCAACAGTAAGAACTGACCACGGAACAACAGACTGGTTCAAGATTGGGAAAGGCGTACGGCAAGGCTGCATACTCTCACCCAACCTTTTTAACTTGTATACAGAACACATCATGCGATGTGCGGGGCTTGATGAATGCAAAGCTGGGGTGAAAATTGCTGGAAGAAACATTAACAACCTCAGATATGCAGATGACACCACTCTGATGGCCGAAAGCGAGGAGGAGCTGAGGAGCCTTCTAATCAAGGTGAAAGAAGAAAGCGCAAAAGCCGGGTTGCAGCTGAACGTCAAAAAAACCAAGATTATGGCAACAAGAATGATTGACAACTGGAAAATAGAGGGAGAAAATGTGGAGGCCGTGACAGACTTTGTATTTCTAGGTGCAAAGATTACTGCAGATGCAGACTGTAGCCAGGAAATCAGAAGACGCTTACTTCTTGGGAGGAGAGCAATGTCCAGTCTCGATAAAATAGTAAAGAGTAGAGACATCAGACTGGCAACAAAGATCCGCCTAGTCAAAGCCATGGTATTCCCTGTAGTAACCTACGGATGTGAGAGCTGGACCATAGGGAAGGCTGAGCGAAGGAAGATCGATGCTTTTGAGCTGTGGTGCTGGAGGAAAGTGCTGAGAGTGCCTTGGACTGCGAGAAGATCCAACCAGTCCATCCTCCAGGAAATAAAACCCGTCTGCTCACTGGAAGGAAGGATACTAGAGACAAAGTTGAAGTACTTTGGCCACATCATGAGGAGACAGCAAAGCCTAGAGAAAACAATTATGCTGGGGAAAGTGGAAGGCAAAAGGAAGAGGGGCCGACCTAGGGCAAGATGGATGGATGGCATCCTTGAAGTGACTGGACTGACCTTGAAGGAGCTGGGGGTGGTGACGGCCGACAGGGAGCTCTGGTGTGGGCTGGTCCACGAGGTCACGAAGAGTCGGAGACGACTGAACGAATGAACAACAACAAAACAAGGTAAACAATAACAAATCAATAAAACACAATCAAATGAACATCTCATACAAATATTAAAAGCCATTCCTTTTTACTGGTGCTGTAATTGCATAACTATAATTATAAGAAAAGATGCTCCACCTAAACATTAGGAAGAAGAGTTCAGCAGTTGATATACTGCTTCAAAACTTGATAGGGTTTCCTTCTCTGCGTGTTCTGAAAACAGAAACAGGAATCCTTAGACGGTGTATTTCTCCATAGTATGGGATTGGAATTGATGGCCCTTATGGTCTCTTCTAACTGTACAATTCTATGATTCTATGATTCCATCCATTTAACTTGGCATTCTCCCACTAAAAATCCTGTTATCTGCAAGTAGAATTTAAAAAACTCAGTTGTCCATGTGATACTCAGGATTGTCCAAGAGAAGTGTACTCCTCTCATTTAGAGATGAGCAAATCTGTCTAGCTTGATGTCATTGAAGTTCTGAATTTTCCTCTGTTAGGATGCTTTTATTCCATTGCTTTCATTGGATTGTGAACTATTTTCCCCACAAAGAAATGCGTATACATTTTTTCAGATTTTTAAGATTGTGCACATTTCATACACATGGTAACTATAGATGAAAACATATCAGTCAATTTTTAACTCAGCAATAAATTGTTTCTTTTGCAACTGACACTTTCTCCTCACATGGTTTACACTTCATTCCATGTATTTTAAAATATGTGAAATGTTGTGGTTAAATAGGACCGCAGTTAAAGAGGATCCATGCCTGGCAAGCTATGCTAAAAACCAAATAGACCAGGACAGAGAAAACAACTCCTCAAGTTGAAGACAAGCCACAGAGGTTTATTTCAATTTGGCCAAAAGGGAGGGATTCAAGTACAGCAAAGTGTACAAGCATTAACATATAGAGCAGTGTTCTCAACCTGGGGGTCGGGACGCTGGGAGGGTCATGAGGGGGTGTCAGAGGGGTCACCAAAGACCATCAGAAAACACAGTATTTTCTATTGGTCATGGTGGTTCTGTGTGGGAAGTTTGGCCCAATTCTATCCTTGGTGGGTTTCAGAATGCTCTTTGATTGTAGGTGAATTATAATTCCCAGCAACTACAACTCCCAAATGTCAAGGTCTATTTTCCCCAAAACTCCACCAGCATTGAAATTTGGATATATTGAGTATTCATGCCAAGTTTGGTCCAGATCCATCATTGTTTGAGCCCACAGTGCTCTCTGGATGAAGGTGAACTACAACTCCAGAACTCCAGGTCAATGCCTACTAAACCCTTCCAGTATTTTCTGTTGGTTATAGGAGTTCTGTGTGCCAAATTTGGTTGAATTCCATCATTGGTAGAGTTGGTATAGTTCACCTACAGCCCTTTGACTGTAGGTGAACTATAAATCCCAGCAACTACAACTCCCAAATGACAAAATCAATCCACACCCAACCCCACCAGTATTCAAATTTGGGCATATTGGATATTTGTGCCAAATTTGGTGCAGTGAATGAAAATATCTGTGTTTAAAATAAAGGAGGTCTATGAATGTATATACTCTGAGCTTTTGTGTTTGCAGGCAGCAATCTCTCAGCTTCAAGTGAACCATATAGTTAGACAAACAAGTTTGGGTTTATCTGGACTGGCAAGGAATCACCTATCTCTGCATATACATGAATAATGGGTCTGGTAATTGTTTTAACTTGGGAATAGGCCCAGAAGGTTTGCCCACCCTTCCTGTCCAGGAAATCTTTCAGCAAGGTGATGAATGTCTCTGGGCTTATCTTGTTATATTTTGATAAACAAGTAAATATTCTACATATATGAACTAGATGAAGTATACGGAAAGATAAAAGTTACATAGAAAATCATGAAGAATAGGTACAATCTATTAAAGGGTTAGATATGACAGCTGTTGCTGGTTTGGTCTTGATCTTCAGATGCTTTGAGCCTGCAAAAGTCTGAAAGGATCTTTTAAAAAGGGGGAAATCATATATTTCTGAGCCCTTAGTGAACTATAAATCTTTGGTTTGGGATTACAATGGCTCAATAAAATAACTGTTTTCAAATACAAACTTTAGAATCATACAGAATTCTAATTAATGGTAAACTGTATTTACGACAAAATCATAAAAAAGTTTTGAGTGAAGGTCATTCCTTGTGTTGTGAGACGTTTTGTTGCCAAATTTGGTGTGATTTTGTTCATTGGTTCTTTCCTTTTTAAGGTACTCATTATGCACAGAGCATAGATAGAGAGATAGAGAGATAGAGAGATAGAGAGATAGATAGATAGATAGATAGATAGATAGATAGAGATAGAGATAGAGATAGAGATAGATAGATTTAGTTATAAAAACCATATGTGGTGTTTTCTAAATTTTGAAACAGTTTTATGTATTTGACCTTTTTGTATAGCGTATGTTTCGTGGAGGTTCGTATCTTTGAAGAATGTATATACAGGTATATTTTTGTCTTTATAATTTTTTTTGCATTTATTGTAGGTATTGTTTTATTACATCAATGCAGCTTGTAGCATTTTACTATTCATGTGTAAAGATTGCTTATTTGTCTGGTATGGGCTTCTTTGTGCCAAATCCTTTTGGTACACTATGCCAATGACTCCAGTTTTACCAAGATTGTCCAATGGCATCAAGGGAAAGCAAACATAAATCTGCCAAATCTAAGTGTCCTGCTTCTTCATTGCTTTACTTCGACTTTGCTCTACTTCCTCCATTCTCTCATTGTCTTTCCTTTCCTACAGTCACTACTTGCAGTATATTGTATATACTCATGAATAAGTCTACTCCATGTATAAGTCAAAGGCAGATTATGGACGTCGATATAACCCATGGTTAAGTTGAGGGTAATTCCATATAGAGCAGGGGTCCTCAAACTAAGGCCCGGGGGCCGGATGCGGCCCTGCAAGGTCATTTACCCGGCCCTCGCTCAGGGTCAACCTAAGTCTGAAACGACTTGAAAGCACAATCCTATCTCGTCAGCCAAAAGTAGACCCACACTTCCCATTGAAATACGAATCATTTTATATTTGTTGAAATTGTTCTTCATTTTAATTATTGTATTAAGTGTTTTTTGCATTACAAATAAGAGATGTGCAGTGTGCATACGAATTAATTCATTTTTTTTTCCAAATGATAATCCGGCCCTCCAACAGTTTGAGGGACTGTGACCTGGCCCTTTGTTGAAAACATTTGTGGACCCCTGATATAGAGGGTAGTTCAATACCATCTTCCTTATATTTTTACTACTAGCTGTACCCGCCACACGTTGCTATAGCCAACCTTCCCTCCCTCTTTCTCTCCTTTCTTTCTCTCCTTTCTTTCTTTCTTTCCTTCCTTCCCTCCCTCTTTCCTTCCTTTTTTTTCTTTCCTTCTCTCCTTCCTTCCTTCTCCACCTCTTTCCTTCCTTCCCCTCTGTTTTTCTTTCTCTCCTTTCTTCCTTCTCTACCTATTCTTCGACTGTAACTCCCAGCAGTCCTCCTGATTGATCTATCTATCTACTATCTATCTCTGTGTAATCTATCTATCTTATCTATCTAGAGGATTGCTGGGAGTTGCAGTCCAATAATAGGAAATTGGAAATATGTACGGATTGGGATGCTCTCAAAGAAATCCAAGAAGAAGCAAACTTGCAGCTTGGAAGCAGAACATTTGCAGCATCCTCCTCCCCTAAATGGTCTGGTGGAGGGGATGCTGAGAGCTGTCATTTTCGCACATGTGCTGTATTGTCATTTAGCTTTTTGAGGTTTTAAGTCCTTTCTGCTATTTTTAGGAAGGGTTTATGAGTGATGGTCACTCGTTAGTCTGTTAGGGGTGTAGTGTCCAAATTCTGTGTCAATTCGTCCAGTGGTTTTCGAATTATGTTAATCCCACAAACGAACATTACATTTTTATTTATATAGATATAGCCCTGACCCAAGCCATATTCCCGAAATGTTGGCAGCGCAGCCCCTGAAGTAGTCGGAATACATTTGCTGCACTCCTATACCTTCAGGAAATTGTTCATTCCCAAGTTACTTGCTCATGTTCAAAAATTTTAAAAATCACTTCCATCAGCAGAAACTAACTTTGGAAAGGAACAATGTCTTCCCTTCTGTGAAAAAAATATGAACCATAAAAGCATTGCTTCAAGAAAAAAAGGAACAAAAAGAAAGTGACAGAATACAAGAACTGCTGTCAAGACAAAATCACATTACATTTTCATAGTCAGCAATTCAACATCCCACTAGATCTCAAACCTTTGCCCCCTAGATGACTTGGGCTGCATATCCCATGATTCCCAAGCATCTGCCATTGTGGCTAAAGCTTCAGGCATGTGAAAGTTAAAATACCTGAAAGACCACTGTTCTAACGTACCTGGAGAAGCAATTGTTATTTTTGCCCCACTTCTAATGGTTTATTGCAGTCTAATCACAGTAGAGCAGTGGTTCTCAACCTTTGGTCTTCTAGGTGTTTTGGACTTCCGCTTCCACAGTTCCTTGCGAAGTAGCCTTGCGAACACTACTTTACCCATAATGTCTGGGAATCGCCAGAAGGCTAAACGGAGGGCTGCACAAACACAACAAGGACCAAGTACCAAAAGCACAATAATCCCAATTAAACAGCTCAAGGGAAGATCCCAGGGGCTCACGTGTCTTTACACTAATGCACAGAGCATGGGAAATAAACAAGACGAACTCCAACTTCTAGCACAACACCACAAATATGATATCATAGCCATCACTGAAACCTGGTGGGATGACTCCTATCGCTGGAATGTAGATATCGAGGGGTATAACCTCTTTCACAGAAACCGAACAAAGGGGAGAGGAGGCGGAGTAGCCTTATATGTCAAAAACTCTTATGCTGCAGAAGAAATTCAAGACAGCAATCTGGGAAACCAGCTTGAAATCATCTGGATAAGAATCAAGGGAACTGGGACTCAAAAAGATGTTGTTGTAGGCGTCTACTACAGACCCCCAAGCCAGGAGGAAGATTTTGATGAAGTCTTCTGCCAACAGTTGACCAAACACGCACAGAAAAGAGATGTAGTAGTCATGGGCGATTTCAACTATCCCGATATTTGCTGGAAAACAAACTCGGCCAAGAGTACAAGGTCCAACAAATTCCTCGCTTGCCTTGCAGACAATTTCATGGTCCAGAAGGTAGAAGAGGCAACAAGGGGATTGGCTACTCTTGATCTCATCCTAACAAATGCGGAGGACCTGATCGATGCGGTCAAAGTGGTAGGATCCTTAGGGGCAAGTGACCACGTGCTCCTGCAATTTGAGGTACAAAGGAAGGCCGAAACTAAGACAAGTCAAACCCGCATTTTGGACTTTAGGAGAGCTGATTTCCAAAAAATGAAGGAAACGCTGAGCAGCATTCCGTGGACACAGATACTAAAAGACAAGGGAGCTACGGATGGATGGGAATTTCTCAAGAGTGAAATACTCAAGGCGCAATTGCAAACCGTGCCAACAAAGAGAAAAAATAGGACAAATGCAAAGAAGCCAGAATGGATGTCCAAAGAACTTCTAACTGTGCTAAGACACAAAAGAGACATGCACAAGAAGTGGAAAAAGGGAGAAATCACCAAAGAAGAATTCAAACAAATAGCCAACACCTGTAGGGAAAAGGTCCGCAAAGCTAAAGCAAAAAACGAGCTCAGACTTGCCAGGGACATTAAAAACAATAAAAAGGGCTTCTATTCTTATGTCAGTAGAAAAAGGAAAAACAAGGAGGCGATAGGACCTCTTCAAGGAGAAGATGGGGCAATGCTGACAGGGGATAGGGAAAAGGCAGAACTACTTAATGCCTTCTTTGCCTCGGTCTTCTCACAAAAAGAGAGTCTTCAACCTCAGCAAGATGGAGTGGATGAGGGATTGGAGGACATCCAACCCCAAATTGGGAAAGAAGTCGTCCAGGAATACCTGGCTGCTCTTAATGAGTTCAAGTCCCCAGGGCCAGATCAACTACACCCCAGAGTATTGAAGGAACTAGCGGAAGTCATTTCGGAACCATTGGCAACCATCTTTGAGAGTTCTTGGAGAACGGGAGAAGTTCCAGCAGATTGGAGGAGGGCCAATGTGGTCCCAATCTTCAAGAAGGGAAAAAAGGATGACCCAAACAACTACCGTCCGGTCAGCCTCACGTCGATACCGGGCAAGATTCTGGAAAAGATTGTTAAGGAAGCGGTCTGCAAACACTTAGAAACAAATGCAGTCATCGCTAATAGTCAACATGGATTTATCAAAAACAAGTCATGCCAGACTAATCTGATCTCTTTCTTCGATAGAGCTACAAGCTGGGTAGATGCGGGGAATGCCGTGGATGTAGCGTACCTGGATTTCAGTAAGGCCTTCGACAAGGTCCCCCATGACCTTCTGGCAAGGAAACTAGTCCAATGTAGGCTAGGCAAAACTACGGTGAGGTGGATCTGTAATTGGTTAAGTGGACGAACACAGAGAGTGCTCACTAATGCTTCCTCTTCATCTTGGAAAGAAGTGACGAGTGGAGTGCCGCAGGGTTCCGTCCTGGGCCCGGTCCTGTTCAACATCTTTATTAATGACTTAGATGAAGGGCTAGAAGGCATGATCATCAAGTTTGCAGACGACACCAAATTGGGAGGGATAGCCAATAGTCCAGAGGACAGGAGCAGAATTCAAAACGATCTTGACAGATTAGAGAGATGGGCCAAAACTAACAAAATGAAGTTCAACAGTGACAAATGCAAGATACTCCACTTTGGCAGAAAAAATGAAATGCAAAGATACAGAATGGGGGACGCCTGGCTCGAGAGCAGTACGTGTGAAAAAGATCTTGGAGTCCTCGTGGACAACAAGTTAAACATGAGCCAACAATGTGATGTGGTGGCAAAAAAAGCCAATGGGATTTTGGCCTGCATCAATAGGAGCATAGTGTCTAGATCTAAGGAAGTAATGCTACCCCTCTATTCTGCTTTGGTTAGACCACATCTGGAATATTGTGTCCAATTCTGGGCACCACAATTCAAGAGAGATATTGACAAGCTGGAATGTGTCCAGAGGAGGGCGACTAAAATGATCAAGGGTCTGGAGAACAAGGCCTATGAGGAGCGGCTTAGGGAACTGGGCATGTTTAGCCTGAAGAAGAGAAGGCTGAGAGGAGATATGATAGCCATGTATAAATATGTGAGAGGAAGCCACAGGGAGGAGGGAGCAAGCTTGTTTTCTGCTTCCTTGGAGACTAGGACGCGGAACAATGGCTTCAAACTACAAGAGAGGAGATTCCATCTGAACATTAGGAAGAACTTCCTGACTGTGAGAGCCGTTCAACAGTGGAACTCTCTGCCCCGGAGTGTGGTGGAGGCTCCTTCTTTGGAAGCTTTTAAGCAGAGGCTGGATGGCCATTTGTCAGGGATTTCTGGGAGCTGAAGTACAAAACATCTGGAGAACCAAAGGTTGGGAACCACTGCACTAGAGCATGGGTCCACTTGAAATCCAGCTTCTGCCTCCTGCGGAATTCTAAGTGAGGCTTAGAACTTATCTGGTTGAGGGTATAAGCCCCAGAATTCCACAGGAGGCAGAAACAAGATTTAAAGTGGATCCATGCTCTAGTGAAGTGGTTCCCAATCTACAACTTCCAGAAATCCCAGCCAGATTACCAGCTCTTAGGATTTCAGAGAGTTGAAGGCCAAAATATCTGGGGACCCACGGGTTGAAAACCGCTGCATTAGTGGATCTTCTCTGAAGTATAATGAGTCTGAATCCAAACTACCTTGAGTCATCCTTGCCAATTAAGTTGTAGGAGAACCATCACTCTAGTGTGATGAGGTCCTTGGAATGAAAAAAATGTTGTAAACTCCAATATTGCTTTCTCCCATCTTCGCATCCCACTCGCAAGCTTTATTAAACCATAGTGCATCTGATATCCAAGCTGGAAAACTAATTTAAGGGCTCTCAACCATTGAGAATGAAAAAGAGGACCAAGGAAATTAAACTCCCATGAAAACTGGCATCTAGTTATAACCAAGACAAGACCAGATTCGTGCCAATCCTAAACTCCGGAATAAAATAGTCTGCATACTTCATTTTTCTTGTAAGACATCTTTAGAAGGACACTTTTTACTACCTGTCCCACTACACAGCAGAAAAATACTTAGCCAAAGGGGGAAAAATGTGTCAGGAGCAACTTGAGAAACTGCAAGTCGCTTCTGGTATGAGAGAATTGTCAGTCTGCAATGACGACCAGGGGGTCCAGCCTAAGAAATGATCACCATGTTTTCTTCTGTAATGCCACAGAGAACTCACAACTATTGCCAAAGAATAACTTATTCCATCTCCTGTAATTATCTAAAGTGCTATGATGACTATTATTGTTGGCCAAATTCCCCATAGAAATCCAATGGTTAAAAAAACTAGTAATTAAGACTGAGGAAAAACTATCCCTTCTAATCAGGAGGTTAGTCATAATGATGATGCCATATTATTTTTTATGAACTGGAAGTCCAGGGTAAGCAGGGCAAATAAAGTGGAAGCAAAGAAATCTCTGTAAAGGAAGCAGATTTGGCAATAGGATGATAACCTTATTGGTTTTGTCACTGGTTTTGCTTCCTCATGCTGTGTGCAAAGCGTATACATTTAAGTGTGCCAGCAATGAGCCCATTCCAGCTCTTCACCGCTATTATCAACAAGGTGACTTCATCATTGGTGGCATTGCCTCCCTGAGCATCATTCCTGTGGATGGGAGAACCTTCAAGACAAATCCCATGCAGGAAGTGAGGATACACCCCATGTAAGGATGCTTCTTGTAGCATTTGCCTTTGCTTAAGTCATAAAATGGTCTAGAATAATGTTTATAGCTAGGATAATTAAACTATGTTCGGCGTTGATAAAAAATAAATGGCAATAGTTTTTTCTATTTCTTCTGATCGCTTTCGATGGAAAAATGTGGTGAAATAGATGATATGCTATTTTGTTTTAGAATCGTGAGTGAAATGTGTGTTCGTATATTTTCTGTCCCAAAATCACTTCTAAAATCTATATTAGAAGAAAACCATTATGTAAGACCCTGTACAATATCACTATACCTTGTTTTGAAAATGTAGGAAAAAATCAGGAATGGAGAAAGAAAATGTATATCCAAAAAGGTTTAGCAATAAGCAATAATCCAATAGGAATCCAAATATCTGAAATGGATTCAAAGGTAATACAGTCCAGAAATAACCAAATCACAAGAACACCTTAAGTCCACAAGCAAAAAAGGTATCTATGGTTTTTTAAAAAAGTGAGATGAATAACACATCAGGAATCTCACGTCTGCTTTAGAGTTGTTTTGTCACTAATTAGATAATTAATAATTTAATGAAGTCAAAAGGTGAAATGGTTTCATGCTAAATTCCAGTTTTATTCATGAAAAGGGGATTCTGAGATCCATACATTTATTTCATACGTGCCTGTGGCATCCTATTTGATGATCTGGTTTACTTTTAGAAATAGTTCATGATAAACAGATTTGAGATAGAACTTGTTGGAAATTATGTTGAAATAATGGATATATGTTTTTTCACTGGTTAGAATGGCATAAAAAGACAAAGGATCATCACCAGTATACAAGTCTCCTAAAATATAGAATCTAGTGCAATACATTCCCTTTCTTTCAGACAATATGGGAATTCATTTTAGTCTTGTATCACCAACTTTCATATGAATTACATTTATAAAACAGCAATCCCATTAACCAGAAAAGACCCATGGCAGAGAATAAGATGTCGTTTTAAGTAACTATATATTGTGTTGCCGAATGCTTTTATAGGTGCTGTGACATTTCTGGGCTTTGTGGCCATGTTCCAGAAGCATTCCCTCCTGACGTTTCACTGACATCTATGGCAGGTATCCCTAGAGGTTGTGAGGTCTATTGGAAACTAGGCAAGTGGGGTGGAATGTCCAGGGTGGGAGAAATAACCCTTGTCTGTTTGAGGCAAGTAAGAATGTGAATGTCAAGGTGACCAATTGCAACATTCACACTTTCCTCAAACAGACAAAGAGCTCTTTCTCCCACCCTGGACATTCCACAGATATATAAACCCCACTTGCCGAGTTTCCAACAGACCTCACAACCTCTGAGGATGCTTGCCATAGATGTGGGTGAAACATCAGGAGAGAATGCTTCTGGAACATGACCATACAGCCTGGAAAACTCACAGCAACCCAACTATATATTGGATTGCACAGTTAATGCATTAGGTATCACCCAATACTACAGCTGGGAAAATGGAGTATAGAAAAGACAGTGGTCTTGCTGAAATGAACCATCAGTCTGGATTTTTCATACACCTGTTTTTTTGTATATCAGCAAGAGAAATAAATGTTTTGGGAGCAGCAATATGTGTGTGTGTGTGTGTGTAATCATTTTCTAAGTGCAACATTAAGTAACATAGCTTGCAACTGTCATTGTAGCGTTCTGCTTAAGAATTACCAGCATGTCTTAGCTTTGGCATTCGCTGTAAAAGAGATCAATGACAACTCACATGTCTTACGGAACATCACTCTGGGGTTCCACATCTACGACAGCTATTTCAGTGCCATGTGGACCTATCACAAAACCATGCGACTGCTTTCTACATGGGACAGATTTCATCCCAATTACAAATGTGACACCCAGAATAGTCTGATAGCTATCATTGGAGATTTTAGTTCAGACAGGTCTCTTCACATTGCAACTATCCTTGGTATCTACAAGATTCCACAGGTAAGTGGATCTCTTTGAGGAATAAGCTGTATCCACTCTGCAGCGTTTTTATGAATAGGGTGGCTGATATAATCTTTGGGTGCAACTTCACTGTAGAATGAATGCTGTTTGATACTACTTTAACTGCTATGGCTCAATGCTATAGAATCATGGAGTTGTTGTTTTTCAAGGTCTTTGGTATCTCTGCCTAGGAATTGTGGTGCCTCACCAAACTATAGTTCCAGGATTCCACAGCATGGAGCCAAAATAGTTAAAGTGGGGTCAAACTGCATTGATTCTATATGATAGGTGTATCATCTCCCAGATAATGAAGAACCTATACAGAGGAATGCTGCCTCTGAGATTGAAGATATAGTAGAGTCTCGTTTATCCAACGTAAAGGGCCAGCAGAATGTTGGATAAGCGGAAATGTTGGATAATAAGGAGGGATTAAGGAAAAGCCTATGAAACATCAAATTACGTTATAATTTTACAAATTAAGCACCAAAATATCATGTTTTACAACAAATAGACAGAAAAAGCAGCTCAATACACAGTAACGTTATGTAGTAATTACTATTTCAAGTGCACCATCTCAAGTGTGGCTGGTGGAGACGAGGGAGAGGGCGTTCCCAGAGACGAGGGAACACCCATCCTAGAGAGATAAGACAAGCCCCGTCACTTGCCTCCTTCCACAAGGACCTGAACACCTGGTGGTTTTTGGAAATGATTAACCCCAGGCCTCTCCCTTAGCCATTAGTTAGGTCCCTGCTCTGTACTCTACACACTTCCTCTGCCCTTTGCTACCAGCCCTCGTCCAGTATTATCCTGGCTATTAGTTAGGGACTTGTCATGCACTTTACCCACTTCCCCGGGCCTATGTTTTCCTTGTTGGCCCAGAACACTTGTGGTTATGCAGCAGACCTTGGAAATAAATAGCTCCAGGTCCTACCTTGACCATCAGGTAAGCCATGCTTGCACTTTACCCACTCCCCAGGCCCTAGTCTACTTCGTTGTACTAGCCCAGCCCTCTCATAGTCATCGAGGCCCACTTGGAATCTTGGCCATTGGAAGCTGAGCTGCCCGATGTAATTAGTACTGTACTGGCTTTTTAATTTTAAATATGTACTATTATTATATTATATGTTTATATTTTTATAATGACTTTTTGTATGTTTTTATGTTGGTAATTGCAATGCTTTGCCGCACTGGAAACCACCCTGGGTCCCCTCAGGTAGATAGAGCATTATACAAATAAAGGTTTATTTTATTTACATTTATTACTGTATTTACGAATTTAGCACCAAAACATCGCAATGTATTGAAACAGCTGTGGATCTGGGGTGGAAGGCAGACTGTGCTGGATAATACAGACACTGGATGAGCGAAGGTTGGATAAGTGAGTCTACTGTAATATATAGGCATTCTGATTACAACCATGGATGGTCTCATCTTTCTTCAATTTATGCATTCCTCATTTAAAAATATCTAAATTGGCTGCCATCATTTCATCTCATCAAAACGTATGAAACAACTCCACTTTGTCTGTTTTAAGGGGGAATGCTTCTTTTTATCTACTCTGTATCTTTCATCATTCAGCTCTAATGCATGAGTACAGATTCTAGTATTATGAGAAAGGGAGTGGGTGGAATGGGGAGAGAGGTCTTCTTATCTACTTTCTCCCCCTTGAGCTTCTCCCCTTGAACCCTGCCTTTTCCCACATCCTTGTATGTTTCCCCTGTTGTCTTTTAGCTCATATATAGCTCTACTTCTGAGATGAGTGATAACAGACAAGTCTTCCCTTCCTTCCATATGGTCCCAAATGAAGTCCACCAGTATAGAGGGTTACTCCAACTACTTGTGTACTTCCACTGGATATGGATTGGTATACTTACAATGGATGATGATGATGACGGAGAAAGGTTCTTGCGGAGAGCACTTCCTACATTCGTCCAAAAGGGCATCTGTTTTGAATTCATTGAGATAACCCCCAGAATTAATTTTATGACAGAACATCCTAAAGTAATGAAATTAATTCAGGAAATGTATAATGTTATCTTGGAGAGAAAATCCAACATATTGGTGTTTTATGGCAAAAATCCAGACATGCTCACCTGGAGAACATTTCTGTATAAACCAGTAACCATTCATCCAAAAGGTAAAGTATGGATAATGGCAAGCCAGATGGATATTGTAGCATTTGGCTTCCAAGACAAATGGAATCCCCAAATATTTCATGGAGCGTTATCCTTCACAGTTCAATCAAATGAACTCCCAGAATTCCAAAACTTTCTTCAGATCAGAAACCCACACTTGAATGAAGAAGATGGCTTCATTGGGGATTTCTGGCAGCAAGCATTCAACTGTCAGCTTCCCAGTTCTGTTGTAGATGGAAGAGTAAATAAAAACTGTAGTGGAGATGAAAAGCTAGAGAGGCTTCCTTGGGCATTTTTTGAAATGAGCATGAGCGGACAAAGCTATGCTATTTACAATGCTGTATATGCTGTGGCACATGCTTTACAAGCAATGCATTCATACAAATACAAATCAGTCATAGCTGGAAAGACCCAGAAATATGAAAATAAACTACCATGGCAGGTAATCTACTAAAGACAATGGGTTCACTGTATTTACAATTATTGTGAGTTAAACAATTGTGGAGTTAATTATTCACGAGTTGCTGTGTTTGTGATAACATCTCCTGCTGCCCTACATACAACTAAAAAAATACCATATATAATCTAGTATAAGTTGTGTTTTTCAGCCCTTTTTTACTGGACTTGGTGAGGGCGGTTGACAGGAGCGGAGCTGCAGGCTATTTTAGGCTGCTCTGCCCCCCTGTAGTGCTCTTTACTACAGTGTGAGGTAGGAGGCAGGTTCCTAATGGGGAATTAGGCCTTACCCTCCTTGCTCCCCTTCTCTTTTCCAGATAGTATGGTTGCCATTGCTATGCCTACATACATAAACATACATAAAAATACAATGGGGCAAGAAAGACTGACTGGTCTTGCTCTCTTGAATGTCCATTGAAGTTTATCAATGGAGCCTGATTTCTGTCAAAGTGTATTGACACAGTTTTCAAGTGTTTCCAACAGACATTGTGATATTTTGTAACTATAAATTACCAATTAACCATCATTTTCAGTTATTTTAAGACTTGAAACTTTGTAACTAAAATAGACAATTGATTTAATTATGTCTATATAAAATTTCGAATGAACCGTACTATTTAAATTATTTTGTGTTGTTGTTGTTTATTTGTTCAGTCGCTTCCGACTCTTAGTGACCTCATGGACCAGCCCACGCCAGAGCTCCTTGTTGGCCATCACCACCTCCAGTTCCTTCAGAGTTAAGCCAGTCACTTCATCTTGCCCTTGGTCAGCCCTTCTTCCTTTTTCCTTCCATTTTCCCCAGCATCATTATCTTCTCTAAGCTTTCCTGTCTTCTCATTATGTGGCCAAAGTACTTCATCTTTGCCTCTAATATCTTTCCCTCCAATGAGCAGTCAAGCTTTATTTCCTGAAGTATGAATTGGTTGGATCTTCTTGCGGTCCAAGGCACTCTCAGAATTTTCCTCCAGCACCACAGTTCAAAAGCATCTATCGTCCTTTGCTCAGCCTTCCTTATGGTCCAGCTCTCATCCATAGGTCACTACGGGGAATACCATTGCTTTAATTATACCGATCTTTGTTGCCAGTGTGATATTTTGTGTTATGAAACTACTTTTCATGATTTGCTAAAAAAAAGTTTCAAACCCCCCCCCCCCATTTTTTTCTAGCTATGGCCCTGCCCTCACCCCCCAAAAATCAATGTTCTCTTTTGGGGCAACTAAATGTTTCTTAATTTTAGACATTTATTGCATGATAGTGGCAAAAACAACACCATGCAAAACCCACTGCTGTTCTGCCACCTCCCCACAACAAGCCCGTTCCCTGCTTTTGACTCGAAAGCTCTGGTTGCAACACAATCCCATCACATACCTAGTTTAATGAGCCCTATTTACTTCTGTGCTGGCAAGGAACAAGATTACTTTGCTCTCCAACTCTCTGTGTATTCCCCTTCACAGTGACTGACAGATTTAAAATTGTTGATATTTTACTAAGCCTCATAGTAATTTCAAAGTTGTTTGTCAAAGAATTATTTTTGTAAAAACAAAAACAAAAAAAAAAAAAAAAAGCTTAACGGAGCAGTGAAAACCCAAGAGGGCAGTTATAGTCCTAACAGAGACCACAAAGTGGCAAATTGTTGCAGTTACACGATTACTGAGAAATACAATGACAATGTGATCATCCCAGTAGGTTGCAGCTATCTTTGTCACAAAATAGTGGCTTTGTGCATTAAAGTCCTTAGCATATGCTGAAGAATAACATTCTTAATGCTAAAGATTTCATTTATTGCACTTTTCTTTCCTAACGTGTTGTATTCCTTTTCTATCCAGCTGTACCGTTTTCTGAGAAGAGTTTCATTTAACAACACTGCTGGGGATATGATTGCTTTTGACCAAAATGGAGAATTTATAACTGGTTTTGATATCATCAATTGGGTCTTTTCCCCAAACCAATCTTTCCACAAAATGAAAGTTGGAAGAATGGATACACTTGCTGCCCCAGATCAAGCAGTCACCATTAATGAGACTGCCATCACCTGGCATAGCTGGTTTAACCAGGTAGGTAGGTGTTTGTTAAAGCTTGTCACTGTCACCATTTTGAGACAAAAACAGAGGTGTTTGAGCTGGTTATGGGGATTGCAACCTATTGGGGCAGATTTTTAGTACTAAATCATCATGAGGTTTTCTTACAATTTAACTGTGAGTCACTTTTTGGGAGAAGAAAATGGGAGTAAATGTGGATGGAATTTCTATGATGATTGATGAAGAAACTGCCCCTAGATTATGGAACTCCCTTCTTAGGAAGGTTAGAATTGTCCTCTTTGCTGTCTTTCCATTCTCTTTTTACAACAGGTTATTGAAAACTGAATGCTTTTGAAGCATATGTAGTTAAGATGAGATTGTACTGTTTTGACTGTTTTAATGTGCTTTTAGTTATTTTTAATGGAGAGTACATCTACACTGTAGAATTAATGCAGTTTGATACCACTTTAACTGCCATGGCACAATGCTAGCAAATCCTGGAATTTGTAGAGAGGCACCACCACTCTCTGGCAAAGAAAGCTAACAATCTTGTAAAACTACAACTTCCATGATTCCATAGAACTGAGCCATAGCAATGAAAGTGGTGTGTTACTTACATGCCCTGAGACAACAAAATGAGAAGAGTAGTAACAAAACAAAACATCTAGAATTTCTCTCCAATGAGATCAACAAATGCTGAAAGCATGTTGTGAAATATCTTTCCTTTTCTGATTATAATTAGGCGTTGCCCCTATCTGTGTGTAATGACCATTGCCATCCTGGCTACAGCAAGAATAGGATAGAAGGGAGAGCATTTTGTTGCTATGATTGTGCTCAGTGTCCAGAAGGAAAGATTTCTAACCAGCAAGGTAAGTTGGAGGCTTGTGCATGGAATTCATTTCTTCCATTTCCTCTATTTTCTTTGGTACCTTGGGTACTTTGGGAGCCTGTAACAGTAAGGTCCTTCCCAGTACAAGAACCTGCCTGCAACAAAAGTAAGTGGGGGCAGATCTCAGCTCCTCCTCTGCTTTTTGACATCACAGTTTAATCTTCTTACTAATCTTCCAGCAAAACTAAAAAACAAAACTCTAATTCCCTGAAAACTATTACCAGTTACCTCTCCTCTAGAACAGAAAGTAGAAACAGCTGTAAGGAAGCATTAAACCCAAAGCAGAAAGGAGACTAAAGTGTGCCAGAAAAAAAGGTGTTTTTTAAAGGAAGCCTTAGGGATAGCTCCAGGAGGTCATCGTGCTTCTTTACCTTGGAAAGAGTGTGTGGCTGCATCACTGTAGAAACAGTGCCTGCCTGCATCACTGTAGAAACAGTTTAAATGCCTAAAATGATGAGAAGGGAAGCCTGGGAAGCCCTTCCCCTATAATAGACCCGATAGAAAATTGATCTTTTGGCACTGAAAACAGATATCTAACCTCCCGAATTCAAGAGGCTCCCAAAAAACAGATCAGGCCCCACTGAAAGCTGGAACACCGAAACAGATCATGATTTACCTGGATTGCACAAGTCTAGAAAATGGCATTGAATGGAAGCTACACATAGTCTAGTACCCTCATGAAGTGATATTGCATCATGTAATACCCATAGTGTAGTAGTAACCTTCAAACTTACATATTTCTTTGCTCAAATATTTAGTGCGATATTATCACCTAAGCAAGCAATGTAGCATAGCAGTTATGGTGTTAAGTTGGAAGGTGGAAGAATCAAGCTTCATTCCTTGAATGACTTTGGGTGCATCTACACTGCAGAATTAGTGTAGTTTGATACCACTTTAACTACCATATCTCAATGTTAAACTAAGGTGCTAAACTGTGACCATCAGTAGCAACATGTTTTAACATGTTAAAAACATAGCTGAATACTTTTAACTTGCCTACTTTGGCACAAGTTGAAGGTTCCATCAATATTAGTCACTCCTCAGAAGGTTGTCTCAGTCTTTTAGAGTGTGTTTCATAGTGCCTGTAAACTGAAATTACCTTTTTTCCCCCAGACATGGCAGATTGTATTGAATGCTCAGAAGATCATTATTCAAATAAAAGGCATGATTCATGCATTCCCAAGTTCACCACCTTTCTATCCTACGAAGAACCTTTAGGCATTGGTTTCACCATTTCTGCTCTATCCTTTTCTCTAATAACGGTTTTGGTGCTAGTGACTTTTGTGAAGCACCAAGATACACCCATAGTCATAGCCAACAACCGAAGTCTTACCTACACTCTCCTGCTCTCTCTCCTACTCTGCTTCCTTTGCACTTTGCTATTCATTGGCCAACCCCAGATGGTGACTTGTCTCCTCCGACAAACTGCTTTTGGAATCATCTTCTCAGTGGCCGTCTCTTGTGTGTTGGCCAAAACCATCATAGTGGTTTGGGCATTTGCGGCCACCAAGCCAGGAACCAGAATGAGAGGATGGGTTGGAAAAAGTTTGGCCAACTCCATAGTTATTTCCTGCTCCATTTTCCAAGCAGGCATTTGTATGATTTGGCTGGCGACTTCTCCTCCATTTCCACATTTCAACATGCACTATGATAGGGAAGAAATTTTATTAGAGTGTAACGAAGGGTCAACTTTCACATTTTACTGTATTCTTGCCTACCTTGGCTTCCTAGCCCTCCTCAGTTTCTTTGTGGCTTTTCTAGCCAGGAAGCTACCTGACAGTTTCAATGAAGCCAAATTCATCACTTTCAGCATGCTGGTGTTTTGTAGTGTTTGGCTGTCTTTTGTCCCCTCTTACCTGAGCACCAAGGGGAAATTTATGGTGGCTGTGGAGATCTTCTCCATATTAGCCTCCAGTGCTGGGCTGCTGGGCTGTATCTTCTTCCCCAAAGTCTACATCATTGTAGTGAAGCCTGAACTGAATAGCAGAGAACAGCTGAGGAAGGTCTTCAAAGGGAAAGGGTGAAAAGAACTAAAGTGCTGCAGGGGAGCTTTTCATGCTGGTGACATAATTTTTATGCATACATGACACTAATTCAGCTTTGCTCACAAACCAGGGGTTAAAGCAACCCCTTATAAGAGATACTGACACATACATAAATTGTAATAATGAAATATATGGGGACACAACATATTCCATGAAATCTTTTCATACATACATACATAGTTTATTCCTTAATTCTATTAGATTCAGGAGGTTTATCACTGAGGACAGGCAGGTAAGAAATAAAATTATTGTGTTGTTGAAGGCTTTCATGGCTAGAATCACTGGGTTGCTGTGAGTTTTCCAGGCTGTTTGGCCATGTTCCAGAAGCATTCTCTCTTGATGTTTCACCCACATCTATGGTAGGCATCCTCAGAGGTTGGGAGGTCTATTGGAAACTAGGCATGTGAGGTTTATATATCTGTGGAATGTCCAGGGTGTCATGATTTTGTGTGGAACCAGAAAAGTAGACCATGCCTTGGCCTGTAGCATACTTGAAGCAAGAGAGAGGATTTCCATGGAAATGGGAGCAGTGAATGGGAGGGACCAGAGTGAGAGATAGGAGGTATAAGAAAAAGAAACTGTCAGTTGGAACTTTGTTTGTAGCCGCACTGTATGCTTTGAGAAATAAATCCTTCCCACTCTGTTCGTGAGGTAATTTCTTCGCCAGGAAGCTGCAGATCAGGACACAGGGTGGGAGAAAAAACTCTTGTCTGCTTGATGCAGGTGTCAATGTTGCAGTTGGCCACCTTGATTAGCACTGAATGGCCTTGCAACTTCAAAGACTGGTTGCTTCCTGCCTGGGGGAATCCTTTTTTTGGGAGATGATTAGCTGCCCCTGATTGATTCTTGTCTGGAATTCCCCTATTTTTGAGTGTTATCCTTTATTTACTATTATTATTTTAGAGTCTTTTAATACTGGTAGCCAGATTTTGTATATTTTCATGGTTTTCTCCTTTCTGTTGAAAGTGTCCACATGCTTGAGGATTTTGATGGCTTCTCTGTGTAGCCTGCCAGTCCTTGAAGCTGCAAGGCCATTCCATTCTAATTCAATGGCCAATTATAACATTCATACCAGCCTCAAACAGACAAGGCTTTCACCCTGGCTCAATGCCACGCTCTCCCATCAGCTGTACTCGAAGGCCGCTACCGGAAAATCCCTTTCCCAGAGAGACTCTGCCTCTGTGACTCGGGTCATGTAGAAACAATAGAACATGTGCTCCTTCAGTGCCCGTTCTACAGGGATATCCGTGCCAGGCTTATCTTACCTCTGATATGCAAGCACCCAGGCCATTCAGGACAATTTTATACCTCCCTGTTACTTGCAGATACTAATTCAGCTACAACCTACAATATTGCAAAGTTCTGTGCAGCAGCATAAAAAATCTATCAGGAGATGACTAGTCCCAAAAGTTAACTGTGTGTCCAATAGGCCTGGGTAACAACGCAAAAATTTGTTTCTAAAATCGATTTGTATTTGGGGGTTTTTTTTGTTTCGATATTTAAAATAATTACAAAATTTTCCCTTAAAAAAGTTCGATATTTACAAAATTTCGTTAATATTTACAAAACATTTTGTAAAGATGGCGCCCTTTTTTTCAATATTTTTTCAATATTTTTTCAATATTTTTTTAATTTAATTATTAATTTAGTAGAATAGGGAGGATAAATTATTATTAAGGAGGGAAGGCAGGCACTCACTCACTCTGGTGGGCCCTCAAGCGCTGCCGCCGGCTCCTCCGAAGCAATGCGAAATTGGGAGAAGGGCTCCCCAAAGGCCATCTAGCCCAGCCCTCCGCTAAGGAATTGAGAGAACGAAGCACACCCACCGCAAAGGTGAGGAAGGAGGGACGGGCCGCCTTCCCGCTGAGGGTCGCTCGCCCTCTCGCTCGCTTGCTCAGCCGCCGCCTTCCCCGCCCTCTCCTCCTCCTCCTCCTCCTCCTCTTTCAGGCTCTGATTGGCTAAGGAGAGGAGAGAGAGGAGAGCTCCCAGCAAGCATCTAGCCAAGCCATCTTACGTATTTCCAAAATGGACGGAAATACAAAATTTTTTGGCGCATGCGTTTCGATATTTAAAAACACTTCCGGTTTTAACAATAAGTTTTGTAATCGTTTTGTAATTGCTAAAATTAACGAATATTTAACGAATTACAAAATTAACGAACGAAATCGCCCAGGCCTAGTGTCCAATAATCATCTTCCCTGAATCTACAATTTAGTGATGGATATGTGCATTGTATGTTTTTACCCTGTTTCCCCCTCCGCTCCCTCACCTACATTGTGTTTCAGTAGTTATATTTATATTTTATTGTACTAAACGTACCAAGTTTGTATTAAAATGTGATTTCTATTTCCTGTGGTCTATGACCAAAATAAATGATTTGATTTGATTGATTTGAGCTGGTTCTTTCATATTTACATTATGTTATGATTTTGAAGATCTCCCATAAAGAAACTGTTAGCATAGGTAAATGAATCATACAAGGCCTCCAGATACAGTTAAAAAAAACAACAATCCCAAGCTATGCTGGCAATAGCTTTTTAAAAGTACACCATTACTGAGATAAAGGGATTCTGCATATAAATACGCTGTAAAGGTTGTCTAACCTAATAACATTACATATTTTTATTCTTAGTTGAACAAGTACAGTACTTTAGAGCTAGCCATTCTCAATCCGAACACTAGAGGGCAGTAAAACCTTACAGCTTATTTGTGTCAAATTTTGAACTAAATAATAATAATAATAATACTTTATTTGTACCTTGTCTCCCCAAGGGACTCGGTGCGGCTTACATGAGGCCAAGCCCACAGCACATCAATAAACAAAGGCAATAACAAATAATCAATAATCAATCTGTCCTAGAAGGCTTTCAGCGCTAGAATCACTGGGTTGCTGTGAGTTTTCCAGGCTGTATGGCCATGTTCCAGAAGCATTCTCTCCTGATGTTTCGTCCACATCTATGGCAGGCATCCCCATAGGTTGTGAGGTCTATTGGAAACTAGGCAAGTGGAGTTTATATATCTGTGGAATGTCCACGGTGGGAGAAAGAACTCTTGTCTGCTTGAGACAAGTGTGAATGTTGTAATTGGCTTGTATGCGAAGTTCTCAGTCTGGGAGCAAGGTGGGAAATTTCTGTGCCAAAAAAGTCAAATAAAGTGGGCCTCTATAGATGACAAGCGTGACAAGATCCTAACTTGAGGATGTCAACATCCAGAAGAACCAGCCCCTAAGAGAGTCAGCCCTCCAACGGTGTAAGGTATTCCAAGATAAAAACAAGTAAGTGAATTGGACCTGGAAGGCAGCATTCAACCAATGCAGGTTCTTTCAATGTGGGGAAGTTTGAATAGATCCATTTGAAATCAACAAGATGTATGTCAGGGTGCCTCTACACTAGGCATTGGCAAACTTCAGCCCTCCAGGTGTTTTGGACAGCTGGTAGGATGTTAAGAATTGTGGGAGTTCAAGTCCAAAACACCTAGAGGGCCAAAGTTTGCTCATGCTTGCTCTACACTATAGAATCAATGCACTTTGGTGTACGAAATGATGACATACATGTGTTAGTTTTAGGCTTTTTTTTTAATGAACTGTGAGAGTAAACACAGCTTGTATTTTAGTGTCCAAGATTTTTCCTCATGTTCCCCATAAGGGCAGAATACCACAATCCATGAGCAACAGCACTAGGAGATTCATTATGTTAGTCTTCATCCAGAATATCTGCCTTCCGAGACATAGATTTTAAATAGAAATTCCAAAGAGTCCCTGACAAAGAGAATACAACTTGGCTTTCTCCAATCTGTTTTTTCTGTAGATGCAACAAACTGTTTGGCCCAATTCAATTTGGACATATTGAGTATTCATGCCAGATCCATCATTGTTTGAGTCCACTGTGCTCTCTGGATATAGGTGCACTACAATTCCAAAATTCAAGGTCAATGCCCACCAAGCCTCTCCAGTATTTTCTGTTGGACATGGGAGTTCTGGGTGCCAAGTTTGGTTCAATTCCATCAGTGGTGGAGTTCAGAGTACTCCTTGATTGTAGGTTAACTATAAATCCCAGCAACTACAACTCCCAAATGACAAATCCAGCCCCCCACCCCAACCCACCAGTATTCAAATGTCAGCGTATCATGTATTTTTGCCAAATTTGGTCCAGTGAATGAAAATATATCCGGCATATCAAATATTTACATTACAATTCATAACAGTAACAAAATTACAGTTATGAAGTAGCAATGAAAATAATTTTATGGTTGGGGATCAACACAATATGTGGAACTATATTAAGGGGTCGCAGCATTAGGAAGGTTGAGAATCACTGATATAGGGCATTCAGTCAAAGGCTACTTCCCAGATATGGCTTACATGTCTATAATGAATTACATTTCTACCTACCCACCCACCCGCTCTCCATGTCAACACAGAGAGGGTACCCTTCCATTATCATGAGTTCTCTGATGAGCAAGGAGTTCTTTCTGTTTGCTGAAGCAGTCCCCGCATGCATCACAAACGTATGGTTTGTCGCCTCGGTGCCTCCTCTGGTGCTTGTAACAATTGGACAAGTCCCCAAAGCTTTTCCCGCATTCAGCACAGCGGTAAGGCTTCTCGCCCGAGTGGATCCTCAGGTGAGTGGTGAGGTGGTAGAGCCGGGTGAATCTCTTCCCACAAACGGCGCAAGGGAAGGGTCTCTCCCACCGGTGGATCCCTTTGCGTAAAGCAAGTTCCTGCCTGGCATGGAAGTTCTCCCCGCAATCTCGAAACTGATAAGGCTTCTCCCCCCAAAAGAATGCCCTTGCTTGGCTTTCCGGGTCCTTGGTTTCCGGCAACACTTCCTTGGTCCTGGTGGTCTGTGCTGGGCTCTTTCTTCGCCTTAGTTTTCTTTTGATGCTAAGCGCCTCTTCAGAAGAGTCGTCTCGCTTACCCATCCGCCGGTCCTCCTCCCAGTCCGATGAAGTTCTTTCACCCATGTTCCCCCATGATTCCTTAGGCAATTCCAAGGAGATTTCGGGAGGGCATTCTGTAGTCTGGGCAGTAGTCCGTACATCTGCTGGGATTTAAACAACAGAAGTCCATTTTTAAAATTCTAGAATTATAAAACCACATAGTTGGAAGAGACCTCAAGAGACATCTAGTCTAACTCCCTGTCGTTTGTTATTGTGGACCCCCAATCCCACACCTGATAAAAAGAAAACATAATTCACCCCCTGTGAGAATTGAAGTTTCCTAAGGATGGAAGGCCAGATGAATTTGCAAACTTGTACAGTACGGATGCGCAAACTGAATAAAGTTCTCAGCTATCAACTGGACTCCAAATTTCCGGCATCATCATGCAGAATCAAAGCATCCCTAGATGGCCATTCTCACTGATACATTCAAATTATTCTCACAAATGGGCTGTGCCTAAGGGAATAATCTGTAATGGTAATTTTTAAAAAGCGAGTGAGCTTCGTAACAAAAGACCCTCCCCATAAATGTACAGCAGAGCAACTCAGCAGCAGGAGCAAGACCCAGCGCCAGTAGCCCAAAGTGATAAAAAGAACAAAAACACACAGACTAATGTTATATTTTCCATAGGAGGCTTTTCTTTGTAGTAAAATAATATTGTTGCACTATTGACAAAAACATAAAACATAAAATTGAATTAATACTGTCATGTGAAACAGTAGCGTTTGAAATGGTAATACTAGCTCATAGAATATATAAAGAATGAGAGTTGAAAGAGACCACAAGGGCCATCCCGTCCAGCCTCTATCACACAGAATCACAGAACTCCTGACTGATGGTCATCCAACTTCCATTTAAAAACATCAAAGGAAGTAAACTTCACCCCACTCTGAGACAGCATATTCCACTCCCAAACAGTTCTTGCTCTCGGGAAGTTCTTCCTAATCACTAGGTGGAATCTTTTTTTATCATTGTATTGTCGATTTTATCATTGTTTGGATCCATTGCTCTGTCTCCTAGTCTTTGGAGGAGCAGAAAACAAGCTTGTTCCATCTCCAATATGACATCTTTTCAAATATTTAAACATGGCTGTCATGCCCCATCTTAACACTCTTTTCTCCAACCGAAACACCACCAGCTCCCTGAGCTACTCGTCATAATGCCTGGTTTTAAGATCTTTTACCATTTTGATTGCCCTCTGGATGTGAAAGTGAGGAAGAGCTGAGGAGCCTTCTAATCAAGGTGAAAGAAGAAAGTGCAAAGGCTGGGTTGCAGTTAAATATAAAAAAAACAAGATTCTGTCAACCGGACTGATTGATAACTGGCAAATAGAGGGAGAAAACATGGAGGTAGTGACAGACTTAGTATTTGTAGGCACAAAGATTATTGCAGACGCTGACTGCAACCAGGAAATCAGAAGAAGTTTATTTCTTGGGAGAAGAGCAATGACCAATCTTGATAAAATAGTGAAGAGTACAGACATCACATTGGCAATGAAGATCCACATAGTTAAAGCAATGGTATTCCCTGTAGTAACCTACGGATGTGAGAGCTGGACCATAGGGAAGGCTGAGCGAAGGAAGATAGATGCTTTTGAACTGTGGTGCTGGAGGAAAGTTCTGAGAGTGCCTTGGACCCCGAGAAGATCCAACCAGGAAATAAAGCCTGACTGCACATTTGAGGGAAGGATATTAGAGGTAAAGACGAAGTACTTTGGCCACATCATGAGAAGACAATGATGCTGGGGGAAATGGAAGGAAAAAGGAAGAGGGGCCAACCAAGGGCAAGATGGATGGATGTTATCCTTGAAGTGACTGGCTTGACTCTGAAGAAGCTGGGCGTGGTGACAGCCAACAGGGAGCTCTGGTGTACGCTGGTCCATGAGGTCCACAACATTGACAATAACAAGTGTCCACAACACGAATACATAGTAGCTTTACATGCTGCAGCCTTCACACTGGAGTTTTTTTACACAATGCTTCTCTCATACAGACTGACAAGTTTCCTCACTGAGGGGAACTAACGCTAACAGGTTTCGGCCTACTCATTTTCCTCAGGTGACACTAGCTTTGGCCCACTAACTTCAACAAGCTTCGGCCTACTAACTCTTTTTGAACTTTTGCCGATATTGGACCCCATCCCTTCCATAAGCACCTCTCATATTTTTCACTAAGCTCATTTTAGCTCCTGTCTTTCTGCATTCTTGAAGGGATAATAAACATTAGTATGTCTGCTTATCTACTTGCTCCATGAGTATGTCCAACCAGAAAGGAAATGCAGTAACAAAGGGCAGTTCAAGCTGCTTCCAACACAGCTTGTGTCAGGTGACAAGACAAACCTCCCAAAGAACTGAAAACAAGGGAGAAATTCTTGCATCCCTGGAGTTCATTGGTCTCTCACCCTATACAGGTCACAATGATTCCCCTTTAATTGCCAAAGTTGTGTTCCACTTTTATTATTAAAACTGTGTCCTATGGACAGGAAACAATCAGGACCAGCTAACACCTCCCAACAAAGGATTCCCCCAGGCAGGAAGCGGCCAGGCATTGAAACTGCAAGGCCATTCAATTGAAACATTCACACCTGACTCAAACAGACAAGAGTTCTTTCTCCCACCCCAGACATTCCACAAATATATAAACCTGATTTGCCTAATTTCCAACAGACCTCACAACCTCTGACGATGCCTGCCATAGATGTGGGTGAAACGTCAGGAGAGAATGCTTCTGAAACTTGGCCATACAGCCCGGAAAGCTCACAGCAAACCAGTGGTTCCAGCCATGAAAGTCTTCGTCAACACTGGGATTTGTAGTTTGGTGAGGCATTTAAATGGTAGTTAAAGTGGAATCACAGCTCCATAATTGTGCAGTGTGAATGTGCCCAGAGATGCAACGAACTGTTAGTGATAAGACCTGTGATCCAAACAATATCATGATTCCCACTCAGAGAGATATATATATATATATATATATATATATATATATATATATAGAGTAATGGGCATTATCCCTATAGCTTATGATCCGACACAGGGAGGGAAGCAAAAGTGGTGGGATCAAAATGTGCCAGTGCCTTCTTCTAAGATTGACAATGTGACTTGCCCAAGGTCACCAAGTTGCCACGATTGGGGAAGAATACAAACCATGGTTTCCCACACTGCTAATATAGCACACAAACCACTACACCCCATTGGCTCTTATCAAGCATAACACCTTTCAGGTATTGGCAGCAAAGATAAAGGTATTTCACTTACTCCTTCAAAAAATTTTCCCACCTCAAATCTGGCACTTAAATTGGCCACAGCCTTTTGGTGACATGAAAGCAGTCATGATACACTTTTAAGTATTTTTTAAAATCAAAATTAGATCATGAATCTGCTTTGCCTATTGTTGGTTTCTGTTGGGATCTTACTAAGCTAAAACACTAATTTTCTCTTACTGTTCTCTTTGAGCAGTTCTTGTTTTTGGCCTGGTAAACATCCAGTTGCCCAAACTATCACCCAAATTAAACAAGAGGAAATGGCTTCAGTGCGAGATTTAAAATCACAGGCCTGTGGTCATACTATATTCAGCCCTGGGGATTTCCAGGTAGGCATCCATGGATTCACCCACTGAACCAGTCTGTACCCGTACCAAATGGTACATGGTGTAACATGCGCAAACTTGTTCAGCCAGTAAGGGTACCTTTTTGTCTGTATTTACATCTCAGCTGAGATAGTGCCTTGAAAGTATCTCCTCCCTTCAAGAGACAAATTACCCTATGTACTCACGTATAAGTCTAGACAATTTAATAATTAAAAAGCAGCCCAAACAACCTGGGTCAACTTATTTACAGGTCAATGAAGGTACTGTACAATAAATATGATTAAAAAAGGAACCATCCCTTTCTCTAAGTAGAGTGTCAAACGTCAAGAACTTAGTCCATCTCAGGAGAATCTAAAACAAAGTGCCAAGTTTCTCTATTTTCTAAGCCATGGTGCCACTTCTGGCCTTTCTGAATGCCTGCATGGGAAAATGGTAATGGTTCCCAGGGGCAGTTGGTCCTCTGAGATCAGGCTGGTGTTTTCCTTTCACACAAATGACCTTCAATGTCACCATTAAATTTCAGAATCCATAATTTTTGGCCCCAAAACCCACCCTCAACATATATATGAGGTCTACTAATACATGAGTACAGGCAACCCCCGGATTACGAGCAAGATTGGCTCTGTTGGTATGTTAAGTTGAATTTGTATGTAAGTCAGAACAGGTACATTTTTAAAGTGTAACTCTGGCATACACACATACAAACACACACACAAAGAGAGAGAGAGCTCTGGATAGCATACGGAAGGATTAACTCGCCTGTGGCATTTGTTTTGCTGACTGTGTCCCTATTTTAGAATATTTCACCTCACTTTCTGTCCTTGTGATAATTAGATCTTGAAAAAAGTGGCTTGTTCTATAAACAAGGATTGGTTATAAAGTTTTAGTGGCAACACCTTTTGTTGGATAGCAGCCTTCTCAAGCCTCCTCTATTTAATTTTTTATCTGTTTATAATGCGTTGTTTTATTTCCTGAAGTGTATGTCTTCTTTGGTTTGCAGTTTCCTTAGCTCTATATACTTGAGACAGTGGGAGGGGCTGCAGGTCATGTGACTGCTTAGAATGCATTTTAAACATGATGACAGTTGAGGAATGACAGTTAAGGCTTGGGTCAGTTAGGATACAGAAGTCAGTGTTAGAAGTTAGAAAGCTGTTGATGCTTGGGGTTTTTTTTTTAAAGTAGACTCTTATGAAAGTACAGAGCAATATAGTTTTTAAAGAGACTGTTAAAGACTGTAAGTTAAAGATACAAACTGAAACGGTTTAAAGTTTAACCTGACAAGAAATGTGCCTATATATTTAAATACATGAAGTTATGAAGAAAAACAAACATGTTATTTTAAAAGAAGTCTGCTTGAATATTTGTCTGCTGAGAGCATTGAACAGAAGCAAGATATTTGCAAAACCAACGATCATCAGTTACTCAGCAAACTAAAGGAATAGCTCCATAACTCTGCTACCCAGTGGGTTGTGATCCTAACAGGTCATAATCCAAAATCCCCAATAGGTTGTGATCATCATCCTTATCCCAATACCCCTTTCCCATGAAAACTTTTTCAGAAGTGAATTTCCCTTCCTAGGAGTAGACTTGTCTCACTTCCTATTGTCTCACCCCTGTTCTTAACTATGAGCCGTTAGTAAGTCGGATGTCTGTAACTTGAGGACTTCCTTTATATATGGTATCTTCGGGATATTTGAAACAATATGAACAAGATACGACATGCCGATCAGTATTCTGGAGATGAGCTATATTCATGAATGACATTGAAATATATAGTACGCCTCCCATATCCATGGATGATACATTCCCAAACGTTGCATGGAAATGAGAAACTATGAATTATTGTGAACCCTATTAAAATGAAGGACAGCTTGTCCAAGAATTTTATAAGATCGCATTGGAGGGCCCATACAATGAATCGAGAGGTCATATTATGTCACATATGGATTTATGTCCTACATAATACAGTATTTAGATCCATCAGCTAAGAATTGGAGGCAGAAGAATGAGAAAAAGGGAAGACGGAACTGACTGTGATGTTATTATTATACAGGAATCGAGGATATCTCTCAAAAAGGTTTGGGGTTATTAATTTAAGGATTAGATTAGTTTTGACTTTGAGTCTTAGCTGATTAATCTAAACACAGTATGAGCCCCAGGTAATGTTGGTTTGCAACTCCCATCGGCTCTATCCCATACAGCCAAGAGATGATGGAAAGTGCAGTTCAACAATATCTAGAGAGGCATACTGTATATTCCCCATCCCTGTAGTACAAGTATTCTCTATCCACACATACAGGTTAATACCTCTCTCTAGTGAAGGTTCAGCTTCTTCTCCCAGGATGCAGATCAGCTCTTGTGGTGGCTCTACAGGTCCGCTCCATTCTACGGTCTTCTGAGAATGGCATCCAGGAGGGGTCTGAGGGCCAGAGACATCCCACAAAGCAGCAGGCAGCACTATTTTCTCCTCACCATCCCCTGAGGTCTCCTCCTCCGTCTTCATATGAACGGCAACCTGACAAAAGCAAAGCATAAGCTGTCAGTGCTGAAGCTGCCTACAGAATGAGAGTGGTCAACGTCCAGGAAAGGCATGTTTGTGCACTACAACTCCCAGAATCTCCTACTTGTTATTGTCAGTTCAGAAGTTAAGACAGCAAACAATTTTACGAAGAGGGACTGTCACAGTCCTCCAGATATTGTTACTTTATTTATGTCCCACTTTTATACACAGAGATAGTATGTAGACTGCATTAATTCAGTAGTGTAAACATGCCCCTTGAAAGTTGTGTGTAAACATGCTGAAAAGCTCCTTATTCCAGGAGAAGCATTTCTAAAATGGAATGGAATTATGGATCTCGGAAAAACGAACACTGAGCATGTGAATAGTTTTTATATGATGTGTTATATACTGATTGTTTTAACTGTGATAACTGTTTTAACTATGGTTTTTGTACATTATGTGTAATTTGTATAGGCATCGAATTGTGCCTTTTTTGTAAGCCGCCCTGAGTCCCCCCTCGGGAGTTGAGAAGGGTGGGGTAAAAGTACCCGAAATAAAGAAATAAAACAATTTAAAATAAAGGGAAAGCAGAAGACAGAAGACAATAGCTAGCAAATCAAGCCATGATTACTGGACTCATAAAAGCTTGGATTTTAACTAGAGTACTCAGCTTCAGTGCCACTTAGGCTTCCATCCAACAACCAAGCTGCCATAAATGAGAAAGGCTTGGATTGAAGCTGGCAAAGATGGCAAGGACTAGGGGTGCATCTGCACTGTAGAATTAATGCAGTTTGACACCACTTGGCTCAATGCTACAAAGTCATCAGAATTGAAATTGTACAAGATCATTAGACTTCTCCCCCCAAAAGTGCAGGGTTCATCACCAAACTACAACACCTAGGGTTCCATAGCATTGAGTCATGATAGTTAAAGTGATTTCAAACTGGATTAACTCTATAGGATGGATGCACTCCAGGTTTCAGGATAGATGCTCAGAGGTACTCCAAACTTTATAATTACCATATATACTTGAATATAAGCCGAGTTTTTCAGCCCTTTTCTTAGGCTTAAAACTCCTCCCTCGGCTTATACTTGAATTAATGTTATTTCTTATTTTACTGATATTATTATTATTTATATTACATTTATGATTTTACTCTATTACTACTATTACATATATTATTTTACTGTATTGGTTATTGTTATTAATACATTTATTATTTTACTCTATTTAATATTACTATCACATTTCCATTATATTACTTTATTATTTTTATTATTATTATTATTATTACATTTATTATTTTACTGTCTTTATTATTATTGGAAGGATACATAAGCACATTTACATTGAGGAAGGTTAGAATAATGGTTTATTCAGCGTTGGACACTCTTATCTTAAAGTTTTATGTAAATATTCAAAAACATTGAACCTACTGATGTCTCTATTAATGTAATTTTATTGGTATCTATTTTTATTTTGAAATTTACCAATAGCTGCTTCATTTCCCACCCTCGGCTTATACTTGAATCAATACATTTTCCCAGTTTTTGTGGTAAAATTAGGTGCCTCGGCTTATATTCGGGTCAGCTAATACTTGAGCATATACGGTAATTAACAGATACTCACATGTGCATCCAATCTTTCGGATTCATGTTGCTTCTGAACAAACTCCTCTGCCAGGGCCACAGCCTGGGCACAAGTCTCTGGGTGACATTCCCAAACCCAGCTCTGCATCTCCTCGGGCAAGATGGTCAGGAACTGTTCCAGGATCAGCAGCTCCAAGATGTGGTCCTTGGTGTGGATCTCTGGCTTTAGCCACTGACGGCAAAGTTCCCGCAAGTTCCCGCAAGCCTGTCGGGGACCCTCAGCCTCCTGAAAGCAAAAGCGCCGGAAACGCTGCCGCCGGGTCTCACTCCCAAAGGCGCAATGACACAAGATAGCAGTTTTGACTTTGCCATAGTCCTCTCTGTCTGTAATACTGAGGTTGATGTAGGCTTGGTGGGCTACCCCACTAAGAGCGGGCACCAATCGGGCGACCCACTGTTCCTGGGGCCATTGGCACGCGTTGGCTACCCGCTCAAAAGTGGACAAATAGATTTCGACATCATCCGCTGATGTGAGCTGAGGAACTTGGAGATTGCCCCAAGCGGGAGAGGATGCTAAAGTAACTTCTGGCGTACTAGTCTCCTGCCATTGAACTTCCCAGCGCTGTGAAGTCTCCTGGCCTTCATAGCTGCCCTGCTGTGATACTACACACCTCACAAGCTCCCCAGACGGGATGAAAAAAGGAGATCTAGTTACATATTTCAAATCCAAATTTTCTGGATCCAGTTCCTCAATTTTCACCACCGACTGCAGACCCTGTTTGGCCAGAATATCATTCTGCAGTTCTGAGATGGTCGCTGTCATTCTCTTTATTCCAGTTCTAGAATGAGATTTCAAACCCAGATCCACGGTTTCAAAGCAGTGTACGTCGTAGATGCCGGATCACCCTTAGAGAGATCAAATCCAAGATTTCAACTCCTTATACATGGACAGCAGGTAGACAGCAACTAGGAAATCCAATGAGATTTTCCTGCCAAAGGGGAAAAAAGAGAAATATAATTTACTAGCCATCCCCTGCCATGCGTTGCTGTGGCCCAATCTGTGTATATGTGTTTTGTGAGTGTGTGTGTGTATATATATTTGTGTAAATGTGTGTTTCCATGTGTGTGTGTATATATATATGTGTGTGTGTGGTTTTGTGCATGCATTGTTATGTAATTTTTGTTTTTTGGCTTTTTAAGTCCCTTCTGTTGTGTTTTTCAGTGTATGGTCACTCGTTGACCTGATAGGTGTATTTGTCCAAATTTGGTGTTGATTCATCCAGTGGTTTTTGAGTTATGTTAATCCCACAAACATACATAACATTTTTATTTATATAGATTTATTATTCATTTATTTGTTTACTATATATCCGGCCCTTCTCAGCGCAAAGGGAACTCAGAATGGCCTAGACAGCAATTCAATGCCACATAAAACAGACATATAATAAATTAAACATATACATTACATCATAAAATTAAAAAGGATATAAACATTATAATATAAACAATCTGTAGACATATTTGTTTTCTTATTTATTACCATTACTGCAAATAGAGAAAATCTTAAGATTGCTAGAATAAAAACCAAGATGGAGCCTCCATGCATTTCAAATTGAGATGTTTATCCAAACGTAGGTTCTTCCCTATTGCTGGGCTATGCCAGGAGAAGTTCTGGCTGTCGAAATTCTCCCTTCTAATTCATTTGTGTGAATTTTCAACTTATTCTGTCCCAAGAGGTGATGTGTTTTAAGGTAGGTATGTTTTGGATTGCAATTCCCATCAGTTCCAACCAACAAGACCAATGATAAATCTGTGGAAACTTGTACTGAGTCAAAGCTGCTCTGCTTGAATTGTCGTTGTGTGCCTTCAAGTCTTTTCCGACATATGGCAACCCTACAATGAACTTATAATTAAATCCCAATCTTATCCTGTTCAGCCTTGCTTGGGCCTCTGGATGCAGCTAATGCCCACAAAGGATGCATATACATTGTAGCACAGGCCTAGGCAAACTTTGGCCCTCCAGGTGTTTTGGACTACAACTCCCACAATTCCTGACAGGCTAGGAATTGTGGGAATTGGAAGTTCAAAACACCTGGAGGGCCAAAGTTTGCCTATTCCTGCTCTAGCATGAATGCAGTTTGGTACCACTTGAACTGCTATTGCTCAATGCTGTGGAATCCTTAGGTAGGTAGTTTGGCATCAGCACTCTTTGGCAGAGGAGCCTTGCAAAACTACAACTTCCATGACCCCATAGCCTTGAGCCATGGAACTTAAATGGCACCACTTTGAACTGCTATTGTTCAATGCTATGGAATCCTGAAGTGTGTTATTTGGGGAGGCATCAGCACTCTCTGGCAGAGGAGCCTTGCAAAACTACAACTCCCAGAAACCCATAGCTTTGAGCCATGGCACTTAAATGGCACCACTTGAACTGCTATTGCTCAGTGCTATGGAATCCTGAGGTGTGTAGTTTGGCATCAGCACTCTTTGGCAGAGGAGCCTTGCAAAACTGCAACTCCCAGGATCCCATAGCCTTGAGCCATGGCTTTTAAATGGCACCTCTCTGAACTGCTATTGCTATGGAATCCTGAGATGTGTAGTTTGGCATCAGCACTCTTTGGCAGAGGAGCCTTGCAAAACTACAACTTCCAGGATCCCATAGTCTTGAGCTTAAATGGCACCACTTGCACTGCTATTGCTCAATGCTATGGAATCCTGAAGTGTGTTATTTGGGGAGGCATCAGCACTCTCTGGCAGAGGAGCCTTGCAAAACTACAACTCCCAGGATCCCATAGCCATGAGCAATGGCTTTTAAATGGCACCTCTCTGAACTGCTATTGCTATGGAATCCTGAAATGTGTAGTTTGGCATCAGCACTCTTTGGCAGAGGAGCCTTGCAAAACTACAACTTCCAGGATCCCATAGTCTTGAGCTTAAATGGCACCACTTGCACTGCTGTTGCTCAATGCTATGGAATCCTGAAGTGTGTTATTTGGGGAGGCATCAGCACTCTCTGGCAGAGGAGCCTTGCAAAACTACAACTCCCAGGATCCCATAGCCATGAGCAATGGCTTTTAAATGGCACCTCTCTGAACTGCTATTGCTATGGAATCCTGAAATGTGTAGTTTGGCATCAGCACTCTTTGGCAGAGGAGCCTTGCAAAACTACAACTTCCAGGATCCCATAGTCTTGAGCTTAAATGGCACCACTTGCACTGCTGTTGCTCAATGCTATGGAATCCTGAAATGTGTAATTTGGGGAGGCATCAGCACTCTTTGGCAGAGGAGCCTTGTAAAACTACAACTCCCAGGATCCCATAGCCTTGACCCATGGCACTTAAATGGCACCACTTGAACTGCTATTGCTCAGTGCTATGGAATCCTGAAGTGTGTTATTTGGGGAGGCATCAGCACTCTCTGGCAGAGGAGCCTTGCAAAACTACAACTCCCAGGATCCCATAGCCTTGAGCTTAAATGGCACCACTTGAACTGCTGTTTCTTAATGTTATGGAATCCTGAAATGTGAAATTTGGGGAGGCATCAGCACTCTTTGGCAGAGGAGCCTTGCAAAACTACAACTCCCAGGATCCCATAGCCTTGAGCCATGGAACTTAAATGGCACCATTTGAACTGCTATTGCTCAATGCCATGGAATCCTGAAATGTGTTATTTGGGAAGACACCGGAGGAGCCTTGTAAAACTACAATTCCCATGATCTCATAGCCTTGAGCCATGGCACTTCAAGTGGTGTGAAGTCAAACTGCAGTCATTCTACATTGGAGATGCACCCCAAAACTCACCTTGGGCTCCCCAAATGCCCTAACTCCCCTTCCTACAGAAAATAATAATAAATAAGCCCGTCGGCGCTAGGACCCGGAGGGCTTTGCCTAATTTAACCCTTTCTCTGCCAACTCAGCCTAAATCGAAGCCTGCCTATTTTCTTTTGCATGTCTTTTTTCTCTCTCAATGGATCAAGCAAGGCCAGGAACAATTTCCTTTTCAGCTTTGGGGAGGATTCAAAGGCATGCAAATCAATGCAAGCAATGAAGGAAAAGGGGAGGGAGAGGGGGGAAAAAAGAAAGTGCCTCTGAGCATAAGCAGAGTACCTTTTTCAAGCGTCCGCTTGCCAAATCGCACAACCCATTTTGCACACATCTGGGATCACTTGGGGGAAGGACTTCCCGGGTCAGAGGGATGTGGTTTCCGGGCAGCTTTGAGCCCCGGCAAACACTCTTTTTCTATTTTTTTCCCTTCTCTCTCTCTCTATTTTAAAAAGATATTATTATTTGGGAAATTAAAGCTGGAGGAGAATTAAACCAGCCGAGGCTCAAGTTGCATGCATTTGCAAGAGCAGTCAAGTGTGCCGCCTCCTGCAGTCTGTATGCTTATTTTTGCAAGACCTGAACATTTTCCAACAGGGTTCCTTCCGCAAAGGTACAGTTGCCCCGCTCTGATTCCCTGGTTTTGATTTGGGGGTGTCTACATTGTGGAGTTAACTCAGTTTGACACCGCTTTAACTATCGCCAAGGCTCGATAGGACATCATGGAAGGTCTTGAGCCTTCTCTGCCAAAGAATGTTGGCGTCCCACCAAACTGCAAAACCCATCATTCTGTATTGATCCTAATCTGCATTAATTCTATAGTGTAGCACAGGCACACCTCCAGGTGTTTTGGACTTCAACTCCCACAATTCCTACACCCACAATTCCAGAACACCTGGGGACCCACAGGTTGAGGACCACTGATCTAGATGCATGCATAGGCTTGCCTGATGAAGACTTCTGTGTAACTGGGACTGCATCTACACTGTAGAATTAATGCAGTTTGACACCACCATGGCTCTTTGCTATAGAATCTTGGAATTTGTAGTCTGGAGAGGTACCAGTGCTCTTTGACAGAAAAGGCCCAAGACCTTGCAAAAATTCCACTCCCCTAGTTCAATAGCATTGGACCATGGCAGCAAAAGTGGGATCAAACTGCATTAATTCAGTGGTGTAAACATGCCACTTGAAAGTTGCATGTAAACATGGCCCTTGAAAGAGGGGAAGAGAGTAGTAGAGGGTTGTTGGTTGACTTCTAATGAATATGAGGCAGGAATAGGATTGTTGAAGTCCAAAACACTTGGAGGAAAGCCGAAGTTTGCCCATGCCTGTTAGGAATTGTGGGAGTTGAAGTCCAAAACACCTGGAGGAAGGCCAAAATTTGCCCATGCTTGAGCTGCACTGTAGAATTAATGCAGTTTGACTGCTATGACGCATTTCTATGGAGTCATGGGAGTTGCAGTTTGGTAAAGCATCCACACTCTACTGCAAAGAAAACTCCAGACCTTGTAAAATTGCAGCTCCCATGAGTGAAAAGTCACAAACCATGGAAGTTGAAGTGGTCTTAAACTGATTTAATTATATAGTATATATCAGGCCTGGGCAAACATCAGCCCTCAAGGTGTTTTGGACTTCAAGTCCCACAGTTCCTACTGTTAGGAATTGTGGGAGTTGAAGTCCAAAACACCAGGAGGGCCAAAGTTTGCACAGGCCTAGTGTAGATACACACTAAGGCATGCCTGATGAAGAGTTCTGTGTAACTGGGACTGCATGTGCACTGTAGAATTAATGCAGTTTGATACCACCATGGCTCTTTGCTATGGAGTCTTGGGATGTATAGTCTGGAGCGGTACCAGCACTCTTTGTCAGAGAAAGTAAAACTACACTCCCCTGGTTCAGTAGCATTGGACCATGGCAGCTAAAGTGGGATCAAACTGCATTAATTCCGTAGTGTAAACATGCCCCTTGAAAGCTGCATGTAAACATGTCCCTTGAAAGATGTGTGTAAATATGCCCCTTTAAAGTTGCATGTAAACATATGAAAAAGTCCTTCTTCCAGGAGAAAAAGGCAATATTGTAGAGGGGAAGGGAGTAGTAGAGGATGTTGATTGTCTTCTTATTAAAATCAGGCAGGGATAGGAGTGTGTTTGTATTGTTGTGCTTCTAAAACACGCATTGTGCCTTCAAGGGTGCATTTACATGGCAGAATTAATGCAGTTTGACACCACTTTGGTCAAATACTATGAAATCCAGAGACACCAGAACTCTGACAGAGAGGGCCAAAGACTTTGTAAAACTACAACTCCCATGATACCATAACATTGAGCCAAAATAGTTCAAGTGTTGTCAAACTACATTAATTCTGCAGTGTAAATGCTCCCATTAACAATGTGTTGTCGAAGGCTTTCATGGCCGGAATCACTGGTTTGCTGTGAGTTCTCTGAGCTATATGGCCATGCTCCAGAAGCATTCTCTCCTGACGTTTTGCCTGCATCTATGGCAGCATCGTCCGAGGTTGTGGGGTCTGTTGGAAACTAGGCAAGTGGGGTTTATACATCTGTGGAATGTGCAGGGTGGGAGAAAGAACTCTTGTCTGTTTGAGGCAAGTGTGAATGCTGCAATTGATCACTTTGATTAGCATTGAATAGCCTGCAGCTTCAAGACTCGGCTGATTCCTACCTGGGGGAATCCTATGTTGGAAGGTGATTAGCTGGCCCTGATTGATTCTTGTCTGGAATTCCCCTGGTTTTATGAGTGTTGCTCTTTGTTTACTGTTATGATTTTAGAGTCTTTTAATACTACTAGCCAGATTTTATTCATTTTCATGGTTTCCTCCTTTTTGTTGAAATTGTCCACGTGCTTGTGGATTTCAATGGCTTCCCTGTGTAGTCTGCCAGTCTTTGAAGCTGCAAGGCCATTAAATACTAATCAAGGCCGTCAATCGCAACAGTCACACTTTAAACAGTTGGCAAGGCAAACAATTGATATAGTTTTCCGCCGATTGCATCTTTCGTTAACTGAGGTCAAGCCACTTGGCCTGTGCCTGTTAAAGACACAGAATTGTGAGTATTCATAATGTTCTGTGTGTTTTAATTACTTCATGAAGTTTTTGAAAAAATAAAAGATATGCTTACTACTTTTTTATAAAGTTTTGAAAAATATCAATCCTAGTACAGCCTGGCTCTACCGAAAGTAAGGACAATGCAAACCAATAATACACATTTTTGGATAGATAGGAAGAGAAAGGAGGCAAGCTTTTCAGACTAGTTGTTGATTGCCTTTTTGGGGGAAGCCAATGTTCTGTCCTGGGCTGAGCTTATTGTTTGCCTGAACATGGAATTGCATATTTTCTAACAGCTGTTCTATGGTATGTGGGAAATGCAGTATTGCTGGAGACAACATGGGTGCATAGAGGCCTATTCAGTTGCATTATTCCGAGCATGGGAAAGGTAGAACGTCAGATTCCCAAACTTTCCCCAAAAACGAAGTAGGATTTTACCCTTCTGAAATTTATTTTACAAGTAAGAGAGTTCTTTGGTGGACTTGGAAGCATGCAAATTTGCACATGCTAAGGCAGTTCTGCATTTCCTGGTGTGCATCCCCACTGTAAAATTAATTCAGTTTGACACGACTTTAACTGCCATGGCTCAATGCTATGTCATCCTTGGATTTTTAGTTTGGTGAAACGCTAGTACTCTCCAGCAGATTTTGCAAAACGGCAGCTCCCATTAATTCCGCAGCATTCACGGGCCTCCATTGTCAAGTTTAGTTTGGCCCTACGGGCTTCATCTCTAATTGCAACAACATATTTCTTGTTGCTATTATATTTAATTGTAAGGGGAAGCCAACAATTAAAGAATGGGAGGAGTTGCATGTGTCATAACAATCCAAGAACGATGTCTATATTATCCAGAAGTAAAGCCTTTAGTGTTTGTATTGTCAGAAATGAGTTACATCAACACCCATATCAGAACTTTCATAGACATCAGTGATGGATGCAGTGGGTAAAAACTGCATCGGGCGACACCATCAGAGAGTGTAACACCAAAGAGATGGTCTATAAAAAAATTGTGCAGTGTTTCAGCAGAATTTTTCTCATATGTGAAAATATCCCTGTTGTTAGCCCCAGCGTCTACCAACCTAGCAGTTTGAAAACATGTAAATGTGAGTAGATCAATAGGTCTACTCCAGCGGGAAGGTAATGGCGCTCTATGCAGTCATGCCAGCCACATGACCTCTATGGACAATGCCGGCTCTTCGGCTTAGAAATGGAAATGAGCACCAACCCCCAGAGTTGGACACTACTGGACTTAATGTCAGGGGAAAACCTTTACCTTTATCTAATTAGATTTATTTATTTGTTTACAGTATTTATATTCCGCCCTTCTCACCCCGCAGGGGACTCAGTGCGGAATACAATGTACACATACATGGCAAACATTCAATGGCATAGACACACAACATATATAGACAGACACACAGAGGCTATTTAACATTCCAGCTTTTCATGAGGGTATTCTGGCCACCAGGGGAGCTGTTGCTTCACCATCCATTTGTGACACTGATGAAGTACTTCCTCATTCTTTGCATACTTGCTGGAGATTTTTATGGCCTCGTAAATTAGTTAAACTAGCCTCCCTGCATAAGCGGTACCTAAATTTCCTACTTGACAGATATAACCACAAAACAGTTCTCGTAAACCTATCTTGCAGATACAATATGTCTAAACTCTAAACTTCCATGTTAATTTGCTTTTTGAATCTTCTAGTGCTCATGCGCTCCAGTTACAGATGTTGCTACGAGGGTTATTCAGAAATTAAGGTTACAAAATAAAATAAAAAACACAAAGAATGAGTATATTTTAATAAAAGTCACATGGATTGTAGCATAGGTATTACATTATTTTTCTACATAATCACAATTCAGTTCAATACATTTTGTCATCCATCTATGTCATAGAAGTTTCCCTCCGCCTTTTTCAGCCAGTTCGTCACTTCGATTTTCACCTTGTCGTCGTTGGAAAAGTGCTTTCCACAATGCATTCCTTCAATTTAGTGAACAGATAATAGTCACTTGTGCTGCTCATGCAACACAACTCTTGTGTTGCATGAGCAGTGTGCAGCTGCATATTGTTGTGAAGGAGACTGACTCCCGCTGTCAGCACCCCACGACGTTTGTTTTGGGTGGTTCTGTGAAGGTTCTTCATGATCTCACAATATATTCCATTTTGTCACATGCTGTCTTGACATTACGTCCTCTCCATAAACTGAAATGATTTCGCAATGAATTGCAGCAGCGCTCAACCTTAACCTTTAGGTAGCGTATTACAGCACAAACTTTGTTCTTGGAGGGAAACAGAATGAGGACGCTCTTCTCTAACCTTTACCATAACTCAAGTTGATGAGCTACTGACAACCAGCACTGTTCGTTAGCTTCTGCCGGCTTCTTGCTATACGGCAATGATACCAACTTCCCCCGAGAAAATTCCCCACGAGAGCAACATGCCGTGTAACCTGGCTTTCTGAATAACCCTCGTATTATGCAGTTTTTAATCACATTTTTCAAAATGTCTTCTCTTTTTTAAAGAATTACTGTTGGTGGGGGTTGCTGTGGATTTTACCATTTTTTTAGTATTTTAATTACAATATTGTAGTTTGGTCTGGTCTAGTATGGGAAGAGGCCCGTAGGGATGACACCATGGATGGCACTAACCCTAGTATCTCAACTTTTCTTCATTGAGCTCAAGGTGGAATATACGGTGCTCACTTTTATTTTTGCAACAGTCTTGTATTACCCAAGTCTCATTGCAGTACTTTAATCTATTGTGTTATTTATTACGTCTCCAGCTTTCCAACTGGACCAGTTGAGGATTTTGCCTACCTGATTGGAAACTGTTTAAAAAAATTCTACATAAGCACACACAAAACCCAACTTGAGAATGAGGCGGAAAATGACAGCCAAGCGGAATATGGTGGCCCAGTACCTCCAGTGTCCGGCTCCACCGGAGCAGCGAACGCAATCCCTGGTAAAAGTTGAGAAAGAACCAGACCCACCCGGTTCCGATTCAGTGGGAGTATTGGAAGGCTCTGTCAAAACCTACCGCATTGTGCCAGTTGCAAGTACTGGAGGCGGTTTAAAACTGGTGACACCTCAACAGACTCGGAGTGAACGACTGGAGACGTCCCAGCGCTGGGAAATCCAGGGCCAGGAGTTACCAACTCCGGACCTGACACCTGTGCAATCACCCGCCTGGCGTAACCTACAGGTGCCCGAGCTAACGCTGACAGAAGATATCGAGACCTACTTGGCTACCTTTGAGGATGTTGCGGAGGCTTGCAAGTGGCCCAGGGAGCAATGGGTGACCCGGCTTGTGCCCGCCCTCAATGGAACTGCGCTCCATGCCTACAATAGCTTGGATCCAAGAGAAAGCGGGGACTATACAAAGGTCAAGGCGGCTATCTTGAGAGAAGACGCGGTCAGCCAGGAGAGGCAGCGCCAGAACTTCCGTCACTTCCGCTACCAAGAGGCTGAAGGGCCCCGTGAGGCGTGTGCTCGGCTTCGGGGGCTCTGCCATCGCTGGCTGGAGCCGGAGAGCCGCACCAAAGAACAGATTGTGGAGCTCTTGGTCCTAGAACAGTTCTTGACCATCCTGCCAGAGGAAATGCAGGACTGGGTTCAGGAGTATCGCCCAAAGACCTGTATCCAGGCAGTGACCCTGGCAGAGCATTTCCTGCTGAAGCAGCAAGAGGGAGAAAGGTGGGATCAGCAGGTAAGACCACTTCAGCAGAAGACCTGGAAGTCTACCTGCAGGGCTGTGTTCATACTGTACTCGGTTCTACATTAGATCTTAGAGCAGTGATTCTCAACCTGTGGGTCCCCAGGTATTTTGGCCTACAACTCCCAGAAATCCCAGCCAATTTACCAGCTGTTAGGATTTCTGAAAGTTGAAGGCCAAAACATCACAGGTTGAGAACCACTGTTAGAGGTATCATCAAATCTAGAATCTGGCACTTTGCAATCATTGTGGTTGAGTTATCCCTTATCTGAAATGCTTGGGAATAGAAGTGTTTGGTATTTTGGAAGATTTGCATGGATGGTCCTTTATTCTAACATCTTTGACCATCTCTGTATTATCTATCCTAGATTGTTATTTCTAGGTTCCACAAACTGATTTTTTTCAAATGTAATCTGCTTGTATAATTACTATTGTCATTGTTATCGCTGTTATTTTGATGGGGCCCATGCTGCTGTTTCAGGTGTTGGGGCCATTTGTCTTTGAGGAAGCTGTGAATTTCTCAGAAACTGAGCAAGTGCCAATGGACACCAGGCAGATGGTAATCTGCAGAGATGCCAAGGAAGAACACGAGAACCACTCTTCTCTAGGTAAACGAGTTTTCGTGGCACTTGTGCTTTGCGTGTAGAGGAAACAGTGCAGTCGATCCTCCACATTAGTGAGTTTAACTTAATACAATCTTTCTAGAAATTCTAATCCCTTGAGTGCAATTCTATGGTCAACTTCCACCTAGAGATTCTTAGAGAGCTATCTCCCAGTTTTTTAAATGGCATTTTTATTCATGGTTTTCCCACTTTTGTGGTGGTCCTGGATAACCCCAGCAGATGCGGAGATCTGACTGTATACACAGAGTAGCATGTGGATGTGAGCTTCTTACAGAAATTGAACCACATGTTCAGCAGCAAAAGACAGAACAAAGTTTCTAGACGCATGTCAGAATACAAGAGAAATGCTTCATCTCTACATATTGTACATGCAGAAAATTGGTCAAATAGTTTGATATATTTTTAAGGCTTGTAAATTATTCCTATTGTTTTAAATTATTTAAAACTATTCAGATTGGATCCGTTGGAAAAGGGCAGGGGATATAGATAAATAGATAGATAGATAGGCTTACTAATGATTACTTTAAGGAGGAAGTGAATACTAATTTAGAGCCCACAGTGCCTTTATATGAACTATTCAAATAGAAGACAGTGACCCCTTAAGGAAAAAATACTATCTGAGAAATTATTATGGAACACAAATATCTGGAAAATATTGCACTGTATGAAACAAACACTTACAAATGTACATCTATTTCAATAATAAATAAATATTAAAGTAAAATACATATAAAATAAAATACATATACAGACAGTCCCCGAGTTACAGACATCAGACTTACAAACTACTCATAGTTAAGAACGGGGGTGAGACAACAGGAAGTGAAAGAAATGTACACCTTGGAAAGGAAATCCACTCCTGAAAGAATTATCATGGGGGGAAAGGTGACCCCACTGAAGTTTTATCGCCAGTTGTTTCCACAACAAGCCAAATATTTTCAAAATCCAATTATTATAGGGAGAGAAAGAGAAGTGAAATCTTCTGAACAGGGGCACAGACAGCAAAACCAACTCCAAAGCGCTCTCTCTCTCTCTCTCTCTCTCTATATATATATATATGGCTGAAATTACAGTTAAACAATGTACTTGCTTCGACTTGCAAACATTCAACTTATCTTGTTTGTAACTTGGGGACTGCCTGTATTAAAATACATAGTACAAGAATTAAAATACAATATCAATAGAATGTAAGTTTAAAATATATAGTTTAAAATTGGGTAAGTGCTTTTTGTGTGTGTCAGGAGCGACTTGAGAAACTGCAAGTTACTTCTGGTGTGAAATAATTGGCCTTCTGCAAGGATGTTATCCTGGGGACACCCAGATGTTTAACCATCCTGTGGGAGGCTTCTCTCATGTCACTGCACGAGAAGCTGGAGCTGACATACGGGAGCTCACCCCGCTTCCTAGATTTGAATTGCCAACCTTTCGCTTAGCAGTCCTGCCAGCACAAGGGTTTAACCCACTGTGCCACCGGGAGCTCCTTAGGCTCCTAAGTCTGCTGCTTTCCTTGCAGAAGTGATGAGCACAAAGCCTTGGATTGTTTAAACAAGTTTAGCATTGTTTAAAATAGTATCTTTTCTTTTATTCCTGCAGGAGATGAGAACCAGTCCAAAAACGAGGAAGAGTTCATCGTTCAAGAAAGTGCCAAGAGGCAAAAAAGCCGCCTGCTTCCCAGCCTCCAGGCTGGCCACTTTCCCCCGCCGAACCCTGACGGACAGCTAGTTGCAAACAAGCACACTGCTCACAAACAAGATGCCCTTTTCCCCTGCCCTGAATGCGGGAAGAACTTCTCTCGTAAGTCCACCCTCACCAGACACCGGCGGGTGCACACAGGCGTCAAGCCCCACCAGTGCACCGAATGCGGCAAAAGATTCTTGCACAAGTTCAACCTGGTGAACCATATGCGAACCCACGTGCGAGAGGAGTCGAGCCGTTGTACATTGTGCGGAAAAAATGCCAAGCGGAATTCAGGCCCCGGAGGTCAAGAGAGGAAAGCGGGGTGTTGCGAATGTGCGGAAAGTTTTGGACCACCGTACAATACGGAGCAGAGAATGCCTGAAGCTGGGGAATCCTTCAGTTGACTTAAATACTGAGGAAAGAGAAGAGGGAAATGTAGATGACTTGAAAGTAGAGAGAGGAATTTTAGGAAATGTTCAGTCCCATAGGGATGTATTTCTCTACCTTGGAACTTCCTAGAAGCTGGAGCCACATTCAGAGAACGAAGCAGTTATCTTAGGTGCAATCGAAGCAAATATTGCCTTCCGCAGCACAATTTTGGTTAATTATTTTATTTGTATTTTTGTTTGTTGATGTCTAGAAGCATCTAGGGGTGCATAAAGGGCAAGGGATTTTCTGCAGGAATAATAGTATACCAAATTTCGACAAACAACATCTGATCGCAAGCACTTCTGGCCTTAACAAAATATTTTTCCTTGTATGAATATAAGCAAACGCCATCTTGAAAACAATATGGTAGATGGATGTTATCCAGTTGTATCTTGGTTATTTATTGTGTGATCAGAGGCTTCATCTACATTGCCAAATAATGTACCTTGAAACTGCATTATGTGGTCAGTGTAGATTAATATAATGCAGTTCAATGCAATTTAACTGCATTATATGGTCAATTTGGAGTTACAATGCAATATAAACTGCATTATATGGTCAGTGAGTCCAAACTGACCATATAATGCAGTTCAAAACTGCATTATATAGCAATGCAGATGACTCCAGAAATTGGGGCAGACCTCCAGGTTATTCATGGATGGAAAAAAATGTGTATTTCCTGATGTTGTTGGACTGCAATTCCCATCATCCCAGTGGTGCAATGTCAATTCGAGATAGACACATGCTTCCAACCTCTTGAGAGAATGTCACCTCAAAGGCCTTCAATCCAGTGCCTCTTTATCAGGTCATGTTCAATGTTATGATAGAGATGACAACTCATCCACTGTCTGTCGAGTTTTACGTTTCTTTTCTAAAATAGCGCCTCAATAAGAGGTGAAAGAAATCACAAGAATTTTTGTTGTCTATTTCTACTTTTCTGTTTTAGTTGTTTGGGTGAGGAGTCTACGGTCTACCCAAACTTTAAACTGTTTGTTGTGATGTGGGAAAATAAATGTCCTTTTTTTCTCAACTAGAGCCTGGATAGAATCCAAAGGACTGTCTAGCTAGTTCCATAAGACCCAAAGGGACTTTGGAGTTGGGTTTATACTGTTTTGGGAATAGTGACTACTTTAAAAAGTTTTTTTTTTGTTTTGTTAATACAAAATGGGAGCTCTACTGTTTAAAGGAGATTGGGTTAAAATTCCCATTGCGTTATGCTTAAAAAGGCTCTTTGCATGTCTGCCTGGTTTGTTGTACATGCCTGTCAAACACATTTCAAGTATTTCAAAGACTTCTAACACTACCCGTTTTCTAACCCCCTATAACATTGTTCCTATACCAAAACTGCATGTTTGGGATTTTGCGACGGTTATAGCGGCATATGTAAATTTTAGAATTCTTTTTTTTAAAAAACAGGAAAAGAAATGGTTTTTGTAATTTTTTATTAAAGCTTTATTTTTTGTAGTTTGCACATTAAAACAAAGTCTAATGTTGTAATAAAAATGTTTAGTTCCTGGTGTTCCATTACCTTTAGGGGATGGTCCCCAAGTTCGTTGCTTCCTTTCCTGGTCGACCAGTTGAACCTGAGAGTGCAGCATAACCTTGGGATAGTAAAATGCATTGAATGCAGAGTAATTTTGCACATGCTTCTCTACTCACAGGCTAATTTCAGAAGCATTTGATCAGGAACTCATATATTATATATACTCAAGTATAAGTTGAGTTTTTCAGTTCCTTTTTTAGGCTGAAAAAGTCCCCCTTGGCTTATACTTGAGTCAAGGTTCTTTATTATTTTGCCCTGTTATTATTTTTATTGCATTTATTATTTTACTCTTTTTACCATTGTTGTTGTTGTTGTTATTATTATTATTATTATTATTATGTTTATTTTATTCTATTATTTTTATTCCATTTATCATTTAACTCTATTTATTATTATTATTTCATTTATTATTTTACTCCATTATTATTGGAAGAATATGTAAGCACATTTACATTGAAGAAGGTTATTGATACATTTATTATTTTACTCTCTTTATTATTATTACATTTCCATTATTTTACATTATTATTATTATTATTACATTTATTATTTTACTCTCTTTATTATTATTGGAAGGATATGTAAGCACATTTACATTGAGGAAGGTTAGAATAATGGTTTCATCAGAGTTGGATACTCTTAAAGATTTCTGTAAATATTCAAAAACATTGAACCTCCCTCTGCCGAGAAGCAGGAAAATTGCACTCAAAGCACCCCCGACAGATGGCCATCCAGCCTCTGGAAGCTTTTAAGCAGAGGCTGGATAGCCATCTGTCAGGGGTGCTTTGAATGCAATTTTCCCGCTTCTCAGCAGGGGGTTGGCTGGATGGCCCAGGAGGTCTCTTCCAACTCTATGATTCTATTGATGCCTCAATTAATGTAATTTTATTGGTATCTATTTTTATTTTGAAATTTACCAGTAGCTGCTGCATTTCCCACCCTCGGCTTATACTCGAGGGTGGGAAACTCGAGGGGTTTTCCCAGTTTTTGTGGTAAAATTAGGTGGTCAGCTTATATTTGGGTCGGCTTATACTCGAGTACATACGGTAAGTTATTTTTTAGGCTGCAGTACTTTCACCCCAAGATTCTTCCCTTTCACATTGCGGGTCAGAAAACATTGGCTAGGTCTTCGGATCTGCAAACAAGGAGTAAAATGTAGTAAAGGTGAGTCTGTGTTGGGAAAGTCAGGTTGCAACCTTGAGAATTTTTCTGAGGTGTGGTGGTATATATTATACTTTATTTATACTCCGTCTTATCTCCCCGAGGGGACTCAAGGCAGATTACAGTACACATATACGGCAAACATTTAATGCTGTTATACAACCAACAAGAGAGATAGTACATAAACAGAGGTAAAGGCTTCTCATCTTTTTTCCATCTCCGGCATCTAGAGGCTGTGATCAATTTTGACCATGGAGGTGGTGGTGCTGTCACTCCATCTTCCATGCCATGGAGCTTTGTTGTCTTTAGATACTCTCCAATCAAACCACCAGCATGTCCACATGGGTGCCCTTTATTACCCCACCAAAGTGGTACTTATTTATTTACTCACATAGTATTTTCAAACTGTTAGAGGGAAGATATAGAGGGATTCCTCATGCCCAACAAGAGGATTTAATACATTATCTGTTGCATTGCACTTTGTATAATGACCCTTGAAACAATCTTCTGGGAGCCCTTTTGGAAGAAAGGGCAGCATGGCAACAGTCAGAAGTTATTTGTGACTTGTTAACAGATTATTCCAAAAATATAACATTAAAGGTTGCCACATTTGCAGTCGCAAATCCGAGCTAAATTGGTAAAGTCCACAGTGGATGCTAGAAATGGTTTGGGATTATACAAATCAGACATTTGTTATTGTTATCGTATCGCTGCTACTATAATTATAAAGAACCAGTATATGGAATAAGTTTTAACATTTATATTGGAAATATTTATTGTACTGTTAGAGGTTGTATATCGTTTCATGTCATGGCCTATGGCTGGTACAATAAACCATTTGTTCAACTCCTAGATGAGCAGAAGATGGACTGATGGTTGGGAGCCCACCCCAACCTGGGCTTGAAGTGTCGACCTTTCGACTGGCAAGATTTTCTGCAGCTAGCGGTTTAACCCGCTGTGCTAAAGCCCGGCCCAATATATTTGTATTATATCCCAACTTTTTCACAGTGCAGAACTCAAGGCCTCTTAGAGCAATGAAAGCCAAAAAGTCATAGGATACAGAAGTCAAGCAGCAATTGTGCTAACCAACAAAACCAATTACAAGTGTAAACCATTAAGAACAATAATACTGCAATAAAAAGTACATAATGTATTCTTATATTCTAAGACATGCTTTTCTTCTCAAATAAACAACTTTAAAAGAGAGCTGCATCTTAGAATTGCAGGAACCTTTTAATATATAAAACTAATATATAACTAAAGCTTGTATAACTAAAGCTTTTTTTCTGTTGGGATTAGTGTGCATCTTAGAATTGAAGAAATATGACAATAAACATAGGATTGTTCTGCACATTGGGTTGTATTAATAAAACGTGCAAAAGCTGTCCCCAAGTTAGTATCAAGATAGGTAAAGGTAAAAATTTCCCCTGACATTAAGTCCAGTCGTGTCCAACTCTGGAGGTTGGTGCTCATCTCCATCTCTAAATTGAAGAGCCGGCATTGTCCGTAGACGCCTCCAAGGTCATGTGGCCGGCATGACTGCATGATGTGTCGTTACCTTCCTGCTAGAGTGGTACCTATTGATATACTCACATTGGCATGTTTTTGAACTGCTAGGTTGGCAGAAGCTGGGGCTAACAGCGCGAGCTCATGCAAGATAAGTTTGTCCTTAAGTTGAATATGAATGTAAGTCAAAACAGGTGTAATTTTAAAGTATAATTCCAGCCATTCCAGTGGCGCAGCGAGTTAAACTGCTGAACTGCTGAATTTTCTGACCAAAAGATTAGTGGTCCGAATCCAGTGGGGTGGAGTGAGCTCCTGCTGTTAGCTCCAGCTTCTGCCAACCTAGCAGTTCGAAAACATGCAAATGTGAGTAGATCAATAGCTACTGCTTCTGCGGAAAGGTAAGGGTGCTCCATGTAGTCATGCCGGCCATATGACCTTGGAGGCGTCTACGGACAATGCTGGCTCTTCGGCTTAGAAATAGAGATGAGCACTACCCTCCAGAGTTGGACACGACTAGACTTAATGTCTGGGGAAAACCTTTACCTTATATATGTATATGTATATATTAGCTTGGATAGTATAGGGAAGGGCTAACACCCCTGTGGTGCTTATTTTGCTGTCTGTGCCCCTGTTCAGAAGATTTCACCTTCTGTCCCTGTGATAAACTGGATTTTGAAAAAAAAATGGCTTTTTGTGGATACAAGGATTGTTGATAAAGCTATGTTGAGGCACCTTTCCCCCATGGTAATTCTTTCAAGCGTGAATTTCCTTTCCTGAGAGTAGATTTCTCTCAATTCCTGTTGTCTCAGCCCCATTCTTAAATATGAGTCATTTGTAAGTCAGATGTTTGTAACTTGGAGACAGTTTGTGCATTTATTGAAACATGAAGTAGAAAACAACCAGAACCTGGTTAAACAAAAACTCAAAGGGTGCGCCTACACTGTAGAATTAAAGCAGTTTGACACCACTTTTAACTACCATGTCTGAATGCAATTGAAACCTGAGATTTGCAGTTTGGTGAGGCACCAGCAATAAAACTGTTGTAAAACTATAACTCCCTGATTCCAGATAATTGAGCTATGGCAGTTAAAGTGGTATGAAACTGCACTAACTCTGCAGTGTAGATGTACCTATAGATCAGCACTGAAGTGTTTGCTTCAGCGGTAGTTTTTGGATGTTGCAAAAGTGCAGCAATTTGTTTGTTAATCCTTCATTTGTCGACTTTTTCTTTGTCCAAGAATGGGGAGAGGTGGTTGTTTGATTTTTCTACCTACTGTGCCAGACATAACTTGGCAGGCTTTGGATATGATATACCTACGACTGCGGGAAGGGAGGTGTTGCCACACATTTTAAAGCCAAGCGAGAGAATGTGGAAACCTTGTTGTCTTCTTGAGTGACAGAAATCCTGGCCAATATTTACAGCAGATAAACTGAGGTTGTTTTAGGGTTGCCAAGATCTTCACTTTTCGTGGGGTCATCTCCAAGTGAGAGACAAAGGTACAGTCATCTACTCTTGAGGGGCTTAACTCCAGGCAAAACTGTTGTTGTTGTTAAGTGCCATTGCTATGTGCCAGTCTTCAACTCAGATATGAAAGCAGCAGCTTGCTTGAACTTGCAAGACTTCACTGATGTATTGCTGCAAGCTGCAAAAGCTCTTTTGGAACAGCATTGGATAAAATTGGTAGGGAGGAGGAGATACCCAATGGCACATTTTATGTTACAGAAAATACTATTTCACAAGGTGCCATACATGTATATCAGTATTTCTCAACCTTCCTAATGCCGCAACCCATTAATACGGTTCCTCATGTTTTGATGACCGTCAACCAGAACATTATTTCTGTTGCTACTTCATAACTACTTTTGCTACTGTTGTGAATTGTCATATTAATATCTGATATGCAGGATGTACTTTCATTCACTGGACCAAATTTGGCACAAATACCCGATGCGCCCAAATTTGAATACTGGTGGGGTTGGGGGAGGTGATTTTGTCATTTGGGAGTTGTAGTTGCTGGGATTTATAGTTCACCTACAGTCAAAGAGCATTCTGAACCCCACCAACGATGGAATTGGGCCAACTTACTTACTTACTTAGGCGATCCCTCATTGTCTGAATAGGATAGTCTTCCAAGATCAGTATACTGATGGTGGGTCCGTAGGTGACTGTGGAGTCCTATTCTTTATCTACATGTTCTCCTGCAGTCAGGGGTGGCTCAACCCATTACGCAAAGTAAGCATTCGCAGTATAGTTGATTTTGCCCAGGGGCGCTCTTGAGGGAAAATAGACCTTGACATATGTGAGTGGTAATTACTGGGCTGTATAGTTCACCTAAAAATCAAAGAGCATTCTGAACTCCACCAATGATGGAATTGAACCAAATATGACACACAGAACTCCCATGACGAACAGAAAATATATATCAATGATTGGTTGGGGGGGGGGGGGTGTGCCAAAATACTGTTTGCTTATCGTTGAAAATTACCTAGGACCGCCTCTGCCCGCAGTGAGGGCATTGGTTTCCAGGTGGAAGGCGGTCCCAGTCGGGGTTGGCTTGACGCACCTTCCTCTTGGTACGTTTCTCTCTTTCACCCTCCATTCATGCCTCTTCAAATTCTACAGCACTGCTGGTCACAACTGATCTCCAGCTGGAGCACTCAAGGGCCAAGGCTTCCCAGTTCTCGTTGTCTCCGCCTCAGTTTTTAAGGTTGGCTTTGAGCCCATCTTTAAATCTCTTTTCCTGCCCACTAACATTCCATTTTTTGTTCTTGAGTTCAGAGTAGAGCAACTGCTTTGAAAGACAGTGGTCGAGCATCCAGACAACATGGCCGGTCCAGCGGAGTTGATGGTGGAGGACCATCGCTTAAATGCTGGTGGTCTTTGCTTCTTCCAGCATGCTGACATTTGTCTGCTTGTCTTCCCAAGAGATTTGCAGGATTTTCCGGAGGCAGCGCTGATGGAATCATTCCAGGAGCTGCATGTGACGTCTGTAGACCACGTTTTGCAGGCGTATAGCAGGGTTGGGAGGACAATAGCTTTATAAACAAGCACCTTGGTATCCCTACGGATGCCCCGGTCCTCAAACACTCTCTGATCCATACGGAAAAATGCTGCACTCGCAGAGCTCAGGCAGTGTTGTATTTCAATGTCAATGTTGACTTGGTGGAGAGGTGGCTGCCAAGGTAACAGAAATGGTCAACATTTTCTAATGTTACACAATTAAGCTGTATTTTTGGCATTGGAGAGGAATTGGCTGGTGACTGCTGGAAGAGTACTTTGGTTTTCTTGATGTTCAATGACAGGCCGAGCTTCTCGTATGCTTCTGCGAAGGTGTTAAGAGTGGCTTTGTAGGTCTTCTTCTGAATGCGCACAGACGACGTTGTCATCAGCATACTTGAGTTCTATAACAGATGTTGTCGTAAACTTGGTTGTGGCTTTCAGTCGGCTGAGATTAAATAGCTTGCCATCTGAGAATTGGGCCAAACTTCC